>NW_024870055.1:0-1221 GCF_013358625.1 Macadamia integrifolia
TTGGTAGGAGGTGATCATTATTGCCACCCGAAGGATCTTGAGACCTCCAAAGAAGGGCTCTGCTGTTCAGCGACCTCGCAGCCGTACACTAACTGCTGTGCACGATGCCATGCTGGAGGATGTTGTTTACCCTGGAGAGATTATTGGGAAACGTATCAGATACCGTATTGATGGGTCCAAAATAATCAAGGTATAAGCTGTTCCAGTGTTCATTTTACATTACTGTAACAAGTTAGTGATTTTGGACCGAGTTCCGTATTGATCCTACTGTTTTGGTAGTGTGGTTTCATAGCTTGCTTCTACTTGCTTTTTCCTAACATTTTGGTGTGTGGATTTTGGCAGATTTACCTGGACTCGAAGGAGCGGAACAATACTGAGTACAAGCTTGAGACATTTGCAGGAGTTTACCGGAAGCTTTCAGGGAAAGATGTTGTGTTCGAATACCCAATTACCACCGAGGCATAAAAATACCGATGATACTCCATTATCATGAATCTCTAGCTGCTATGTTTCTTTATTGAATTGAAATTTTGACCGTGCATTTGGATTCAGCACTTTTTGGTTCAGGAAGTGTGATAGATGGTCTTATCCCCTGAAATTTGAGACTATGTTCTTGTAGAAGACTCAAAATTTTTTCTCAAAAAGTAAATTTGCTTAGTCTTTTTGGTGCTGAAGTGTGTCATTTTCAAAGCCGAATTAGTTTGACTGCATTGGTTGCTCGGGCTTTAGGACCAGCTCATTAATCTCTTGTGAACACTAAGGTTTTAGCTGCCATTTTTATAGGGTAATTTACAGTGCTACTTTTTTAGAGAATGTCTGCATAATATTAAATTATGTTTGTACCCTTTGTCAGAAGTCTTTGTGAAGTGAGGATTTGAATTGGCATATTACCCTTTTGTCTAAAACACAAACACAAAGTCAATTTAGTGATTCAAGCCTGAGCTCCCAAGAACTCTGATATACGAGATAAAAGGGAAAAAAAAAACTCGGCAAAAGTAAAAGAGGGGAAAGAGGGTGGACCAAGGTGAAGAAAAGAAGGAAGGCTCCCCATAAATAAAGCCCTTGTTCACTTTCTTTGTCTCTCTCATGGACTCGACTCTGATATATGGGATTTGCTCTATCGTGTCAGACTATTTGTTTCCTTGTAGTTGGATCTTCAAGTTTTTGGAATGCTCTAAATTCTACTTGAGCTTCGAAATGTGGGTTAATCACAGCAAAAAC
>NW_024870056.1:0-1218 GCF_013358625.1 Macadamia integrifolia
GGTCCAACCCATAGATTGATGATGATTAGAAAAAAAAAAAAAGCGCCTGATAGCTCAATTGCTTGATCCAAATCAAACCACACATAGAAACAGCATTGGATACTCTCTCTCTCTCTCTCTCTCTCTCTCTCTCTCGCTCTCTCTCTCTCATGCATACACCACGTATACCTGAGTCTTTTAGTACCTTTTAATCCAATTTAACAGATCGTTGGACTTTTAAAATTGACTGTCAACCATGTATCAACCTCCTATATTACCTTTTTGCTTTGAGAGAGGGAGGGAACAGAAAAATAATTAGAATCAGGATCGGATAGGGGATAAAATAGGGGTAATACCGATCTGATTGGTTCCAATTCCTCAAATCACGATTGGAACTCTTGCTAATTGGATGAAGTTCAATGTGCGAAATTCGTATTGTAGTCTCAAACTGGGCAGGGGAGGTGGGACGGTGGGTTGGGACTTTAGAAAACATGCAGGCTCAAGGGGAAAATATTGGGACCTAACCATTATCAATATCTTCTAAAATATTCCTAAAAGATACAATGTTGACGTGGCCGATGGAGAGAATAATGGCAGATTAATTGAAGATTTGACTCCCAAATATGTAGCAGATGCAACTTATTTCAAGGGAGTTATTCCATTATTTCTTTAGAGGAAGAGACAGAGTTGAATCATAGTGATGATGTGATAGACCAAGTTGAGTTAAACCATAGTGTGGAGGAAGCCCATCAAGTTGATAATATAGAGGGTAAACATTTAGATTTTTCAGAGGAAGCACTAGAGTCGAATGAGGACGGTGGCGCTGCAATTTTTAGAAACCTGACACATCTAGTAGTGAGAAGCTTTCTACGGAAGAGTCATCATATGAAAAGTGCCACGTACTTTCTTTGCTCTCATGATTGGGCTTCTTAACTCTTTCATAGCATTTTTTTCTAATTGTTGAAGCTTTTCTTTTTACATGAATTGTATTACAAGATTTGTCCTATTTGATTTAGGGGCCTCTCAATCTTTCTTTTGGTCTGCCCAAAGAAGGTTGTAGGGGTTGTCTGCGTTTGTATTTTTACATTTTTATTTTTCCTTAATACATACAAGTTACCTATCAAAAAAAAAAAATAATAATATATATATCTTCTTAAGCATTAGAAAGTAGAAATACTAATACTTCCTGACATAACAAGAGCAAGAAAAAAGATTGTTTTTCAAAAAAAGGGAAAAATA
>NW_024870057.1:0-1216 GCF_013358625.1 Macadamia integrifolia
GAAACAGTTTTACCATCACCTAAATGCGAAACTCGTCTACCGAATAGGTCATCCAATACCCAACCTCCTATTCAAGCTTGTATCTAGTAGCGGTTGGATAGTGGTCTTTTTCTTGGGTGCATCTTGTTGTAACGAAAGTAGTGACCAAAGAATTTGTAACATTCTCTTTATTGCCCTTTGTTTTATCCTCAAAAGTTCCTTAAGTCATGGGCCCGATTTGGTCCGATCAGGTGGTGTAGGCAGGTCATACATGGGATACAGTCCGATTATAGGCTTCCCATGATAGAAAATAAATACGGAATGATTCATGAAGATCGATAAGCATGCACGACAAACACTGCAAAAAAAAAAAAACACGTTTTAGGCATACCTAAATCCATGGCTGAAAAATAAGAACTCCTCAATGTCTTCTTGTATGCTCCTCGTTTAACACGATCAATGTTGGTCTGATCTACCCTCTTTCCCTTTTGCTTTTGGTCATTCACGTCACTTAATGGGTCAGTGATAACTATATATAGAGGTGAGGGTAGGGACCAACCCTGCAATAAAATTAGGGTTTCCTCCCCATTAAGGAAACAATACCTTAGGTCCACACATAGTAATAGATATTTCATACCATTAAGGTGTGCTAATAGAATCTATTATCTCCATAGAGATCACTTACTCCATCTGTAGTCAACACCACTAAACCGATTTTGGAAACAAATCCTTGACTATGCTAGCCCACCTAATAGGAAATCTTACATCCCAACCCGGGGGCGGGGTGAGGGAGAGTATTTTTTTACCTCAATTGCAAAGTCCGATGACCTAATCGTCACACTATGCCACAGCCTCAGTTGGAGAGCCCACAACTCATACCATCGCACAATGTAGAGGGAGCGATGGAATGAGGGATGAGGGATGAGGGATGAGGGATGAGGGATGAGGGAACAAGAGATTGGGAGAGGGAAGGATGGAGTCGAGATGGGAGAGACCTTGGGTGGATGATTTTTTGAAAGATGGGTTGTGCTCAATTACGCTTCAACCCTTTGTTAAAAAATTTAATTTAAGTTTTGGGTTTTCTTCTATTTTCCAGCAGTGAATGTGGTTTAACTTAATTATCCTCGTAAATATATTTTCAAATGTGTCCTAATTGCCGTTTTTAAGGGTTAGCTAGTGTCTTGTTATGTTTGCATAAGTAACAAACCCTTGTTAGGATAATAATTTCTCTTTTTTT
>NW_024870058.1:0-1211 GCF_013358625.1 Macadamia integrifolia
AAAAACTTGTTCTAACCCAAGGAATAGGAATAAGCAATGCCAAAATGCCATTATAAGAATGACATTTCCTCGACAATTCCATAAGTGTAACTTCAGTGTTAAAGTGCCGCGAAAAGAGCATCATTTCTACAACGGTGCCAAAAAATGCCGATTACATTATAAATATGATATAATTAGAATGTCATCTCCATAACAGCGCCAAAAAGTGCCGATTCCAATACCAAAATACCATTACAAGAATGACATTTTCCCGACAGTGCCATAAGTGTAACTTCAGTATTAAAGTGCCATGAAAAGAGCGTCATTTCTACAACAGTGCCAAAAAGTGCCGATTACATTGTAAAGATGATATAATAAGAATGTCATCTCTATAACAGTGCCTGTTTGAGATTTTAAAATGTAATCGCAAGCATATGGATCAGTGTAGCTACGGGTCGAACATAGGAAGAGTAGCCACTTTATTTTTTTGCTTCTTTTAATAATACGAAAGTGAACCGATTAATGATTGTGATTTAATTCTAATTACCGTCCTAAACATATGTATCTAAAATAATGTACTAACCATTCGTCATTTAAGAATTTAAACACGCAAGCCACATAATTAAAAATAAATAAATAAATAGCTGAAAATAAACATCACACGCAATTAAAAAGAAATACAGAAAAAAATGCTGAAATAAAAAAAATAAAAGAAAGGGGATAAAGCTAGAGAGAGACTTACAAGTAGGTTTCTCTACTTAGCCCGAGGGATGCATCATAATATGAGCTTTCCTACTTGACCAGAGAGTCACTCTTACAAGGGTTACTCTACTTGGCTTTAGGGAAAGGGAGACAATTAAAATAAAAATATTAAAATGATGGTTCTATGGCTAGGAGGGGCAAAACCAACACATACACTAGCCATGAACCTTGGGGGAAAGGGATAACAATAATGTAATGACTGAAATTAAAATCCTAAATTAAGAAAGAAAGGGTAGTCAGAAGAGGGAATGAAAGGTGGGAGAGAAGACACTGAAGGAGCCTACTTACTTGAACTTCAACCCTTAAACTAAAAACTTGATCGATTTGAGATACTACCAGTATTAAAAATCAGATCTGGAATAAATCAAATTTGGAATTTCTAGTACCAGAGAAAACAAATCTGAAGAAAAAAAATTGAACTTGAAAGACATGCTTCATAGCTTATTCTTGTCACTTAGAACTAAGCCTAG
>NW_024870059.1:0-1208 GCF_013358625.1 Macadamia integrifolia
TTTTTTTTTTTTTCGCTTTAGCTTTAGCTTTAGTAGAGAAAACAATCATCTACTTAAACTTGTTTTAATTGTATCTTCTATATCCAGTCACTTTGGATAGGGATATAAAACCTACTCATCATATTACTTTGATGATATTGAATTATTATATTGATATTAATTAAAAAAATATAATATTTCAAGTTGCGACAATAATGATGCGAGATAATTTAAAGTTAAGATTTTTTTTTTAATTAATGTTATTTCAAATTCAATGTCGGTAGACAATATATATTATTCATCTGATAATATATTTTACTTTTATTTTTAATTATTGTAACAAATTGACCACTATTTATGATAAGTGAAGTCTATCATGGTTATATTTTTAATCATTATAATAAATTGACCTCACAAACCTTGTCTGCAGAAAACCCTCTTCTTGCCCCTTGTGCATCTCTTCCATTATCTCCTATTGTTACCAATTTATTGCTATTAATTGAAAATGTTACTGTCATCCACTACTTGAGAGAAGCCAATGCTATGGCTGACTCGTTTACCAAGGAAGCGCCCCGGTCTCAATGCTAATTTTCATGTTTTTCAACAAGTTCGGTAATTTTCATGTAAGTAAAGTGAGGGGTTCAATTCATATACGTTCACACATCCACACCTGTGAAGGTCTTGACAAAATGGGAAGAAATTGTTATCCTCCTTTTAAATATTCTGAAAATTAATAAATGAATAAAAAAGGAAAATAATTCCAAAAAATATGGAAGCTAATTGCTCTCATCTCTCTCTCTCTCTCCCCCGCAATCTGTAAATATCCCATATTCTACCCAACAAGAATAAGAACAACATAAAAAGCCCATAACACATCAAGCTCTGGATTTTTTTGACAAAACCCATAAGAGATATTTCGGAAATGCAAAAAAAGCAAGAAAAAAGAAGTGTCATATGATAAGTCCATCACAAAAAGCTTATGCAATAGGGGTTTCGAGCAGATCCTGAGATAAGATCTACTAATGCTTGGGTGCTCTAGCATGATATTGCAATTTCGGTGTTTTTTCACCACCAAAATATCTTTGTAAGCTATTCTTACTATACTTAATAAACTTGGGTTCTTCAGATATTGAAAGAGTGCTGTTGAGGAGATAGATGTTCTTGAGAATGCTACCATTCTTGAGTTTCGTCTCTTGCACCCCATGAGAGAGAAGAAGAAGAAGGGGGGG
>NW_024870060.1:0-1202 GCF_013358625.1 Macadamia integrifolia
TTTTTTTTTTAAAAAAAAACAAGTAGATTTGTAATTGAAAAAATATATGGTCTTATATTATGAACCTTTAAAATCTGTCAAGATTTGTCACTTACCTACATTACACGTATTATTTGATTAAAAATTATATTGCTGTACCCTAACAGGGTTCCATTGTGATAACATGTATGTATGATCTTATCTGTACATACACAGGAAAGCAATAAGTTCTATGAATTTTAATTTAAAGTGAAACTGTGAACAATTGTTATCAATAAGCACACTGAAGCTATACATAATATATGCTAAATTATAGGGTTTGCAAGTCTTTTTATAATAGTTTTGGTAACCTATATCTGATCGTGTTAATGCCCTATCATAATACCTACATTATGACCAACTTTTATCTCGTAGTGTACCTACCAAGTATTTACATATTAGTTATATGTGTATTTTGTAATCTTTATTTTGGGTAAACTCTGTCAATATATGATTTTTACACCTTCTGTCATGTTCATCTTTTCAAATTATAATAATTTCTAACTTTAGAGCCACCAAGAACAACACTCTTACAACTGAATCGTACTAATTTAGGTGAATGTGTGATAAAATCAAAATAATTCATCCAGTATTCATGTTATTGTTTAAACGTTTCTATTATTAGGTAATTTTCAATTTTAACGTATTCCTTTAATCTTCCTATGTAATGTTCTGCTTTTCCTTAAAAACGTTCAAACATGATGGAGTAAAGTTTTCACATTTTATAGAACAAAGACATAAATATCTCTAATAGGCTATTTAAAAAAGTTCCCAAACTGATGTTAAACATACTTAGAAATTATGAAATTGGAAGGAAAAGTTTTGAATCAATTTCTGGACAGTGATTCATTAACTGAAGTATGAATTTATCATAAGATTATGAATTATACTAAAATTTGGTGTAAAACAAGAAAAAATATATATGTTTGTGTGAAATAACGACACGCGGGCACACATTTTCAAGGAAGTACAGACTAAAACAAACAAAAATTGTTTTGTAGTAAGAAGAATTAACAAGTTTGTGATGTTCAAGTGCAACACTTGAAGTGAAAGTGTTGGATGCTACTAATCATAATATTTTTTTTATATGTAGAGATATATGGGCATGTTTTGTTTAGCAATAATTAATGTCATTGAAGAGGATTTTATCATACACCGACCATTTTATTATCACAAAAAATTTA
>NW_024870061.1:0-1196 GCF_013358625.1 Macadamia integrifolia
TTTTTATGAACTTTATGTTATTGGGTGCATTTTGACCTATTTAATTTTCTTTTTTTGTTGTCCTAATTCCTAAAAAGAATTTCTTTTTTGTTGAAAAAGCTCATTACATTTTCATTTTTTCTTTTGGTGCAGCAATGCCTACTAGTGGGCTAGAATATGGAATTGGGTGCCCCCTTTACTGGGGGAAGGGTGGAGCAATCCACGCAATTGCCCTTGTGAATCTACTAGCCAAATAGTTGGTGCAATGTCCTAAAAAGAAAAGAAAAATTGCTTCTCTAGAAGAAAGGGGAATCGTCACCTAAGATAAGGTCCTAGGACTCGTCAAAGAGGGTTCAATCCTTGAAAAGGGTAGAGTTAGTTGACTCAAAATTTAATTGTTTGATTAGAAATTTAGGTAAGGGTCAGTTATGGAGAATGGAAGATATTAAGGACTCATTGCATGGTATGAAACCAGTCACTATGTAGATGTTAAAGTTTGAATGCTCTCTCAAAGGCGTATGTCCTAAACCCACATATGTGACTATATTCATCTAGCTGGAGTATATTATTGCACCACATACTAAAACCTACTCATGCTTGCATGACCTTACAATTTATTTATGCTATAGTACGCTATATTATACTACAGTACCTTATACTTTTTGCTTAAGGTCAGGAAGAAAAATTATATTAAAAAGAACGAAAGAATTACACATCCAAGCAAACCACAATAAAAAAAAAAAAAAACCTAGTAACCTACCTCCACCTATGTCATTGCCACCAGTAGAGAAGGCCACTGGCCATACAATACCTTATACTCTGCTACATTAAATCATACAACACCACACTAAAGAAAAAAAAGAGAAGAAAAAGATGATAACCTTACTTTGATCTTTGACTAGGGCTGAAAGATTTACCCAAAAAAAAAAAAAAAGACTAGGGCTGAAAGGGGAAGAGCCATTGTAGGCCATTATTAGGATTTAAAATGTAACTGCAAGCATACGGATTAGTGTAACTATAGGTCGAACATAGGGAGAGCAACCACTTTATTTTTTGTTTCTTTTAATAATACGAAAGTGAACCGATTAATGGTTGTGATCTAATTCTAACTACCATCCTAAACATATGAATCTAAAATAATGTCCTAACCATTCGTCATCTAAGAACTTAAATACGCAAGCAACGCAATTAAAATTAAATAAATAAATAACTGAAAA
>NW_024870062.1:0-1194 GCF_013358625.1 Macadamia integrifolia
TTGTGCTCATCATCTACTAATATGATAATTCCGGACCAGCTCATGACATAATAAGACGTTATCATAGATGTTTCTCTTGGACAAGAAAGCTGATTGATTAGGCCCAATCAATTTAACCAAGATAGACTTCAATCTGTTAGCCATAATCTTTGCAATAAATCTATACAGCAAGGTATACACAGAGATTGGTCTAAAATCACCAAAGGAAGCCGCTGGAGAAGTCTTAGGTATAAGAGAGACCCGTGTGGCATTGAGGATGCTGCACACATCCTCAACAATGATAGGCCAAGCCCGTTGGAAGAAGCATGCATTGAACCCATCCGGACCTGGGGCCTTGTCTCCATCCATTTGAAGGATCACCCTCCTAATTTCTTCGACTAAAACAGGTGCAACAAGCCCAGCTACATCATTACAAGATAATTCCCTATGAAATGGGAGATCAAACTCAGAACAAATGAGCCGAGGAAGAGGCCCAAACACCTGAGAATAATAATTAATAGCCTCTTGTATAATACTCTTTGTCCTCCAAGATAAGATCTTCACGATTATTATTGCTTCGCCGAGCATTGAGACTCCGATGGAAGAATTGGGAATTACCATGGCCAGCTTGAAGCCAAGTAATTCTAGACTTTTGACGCACTTCCAGCTCCTCCCGAATGGATAAGTCACGGATCAACTGAGACAGATCATGCTCTTGTCGTTGGAGATCTTGATTAAAAGGATCGGCACTGAGCTGGCGTTGGATCGCAGCGAGAGCATTAGTTTGTTGCAAAAATTGAGAACTTGTTCTATCAAATCTGATTTTACTCCAATCACGCAGGCGCCTTTTAACCTCTTTCAACTTTTCACAACTTTATACATAGATGTGGAATTAGGAGGAACTGAAAAACTCCAAGCTACACAAACAATCTGCAAAAATTTAGGATCATTAGCCCAAAAATTATAAAAATGGAAGGGGCAAGGGCCAAGCTCAACAATCATGGGTGAATGATCTGAAATACCAGGCAAAAGGAAGTCTGCCATAGAATTTAAATAATGTAAAGACCAACAATTGTTAGCCAATACTCTGTCTAATTTGGAGCATATCTGGTGAACACCAGAGGAGCTACGATTAGACCAAGTGAGAAGTTGTCCCATGAAACGAAGATCACTCAGACCTGTGGCATCAAGGCATTCTGGTAGAAGCAAAAAATC
>NW_024870063.1:0-1190 GCF_013358625.1 Macadamia integrifolia
AAGGCCCTATCGGCTCAGGGTGTGCTGGGTCTGGCCTTGTTTTTGTCATTTTTATATGTACTACACAAAGTTGAGAAATTATTTTTTCAGCTATGTATTTTTATGTAATATATATTACATCAATGATGTATGTTAAATATAATTATTACATTTAATCCACAGCATATCTCGCATATATTGTATACATAATTTATGCAATAAATACATTTGAGAGAGAGAGAGAGAGAGAGAGAGAGAGAGAGAGAGAGAGAGAGAGAGAGAGAGAGAGAGAGAGAGAGAGAGAGGAATGTGTATGGAGTTTCTTTGTTATGGGGTTTACATATAAACATAATTGTGGTTGTAATTGAAATGAAATATTGAAAAGAAGGGATAAATCTATCCATTTTCTTATGTTTTGAAGGAAACAAAATTATTTATCTAAATTTATAAAATAAAATAAAAAAGGGATAAGGGAATAATAGATTTATGGAAAAAAATTGCCTTCACCACGTTGTGAACATCACCGTGTGGATAGAAGAGACGAAATTCCGCGTGCACCCTTACCTTCTTCACCCCGAGTGGTCCATTACAATGAATGGATTCCCATTCACCGTGGGCTTTGGGGGAATCCATCCTAGATTTATTGTGAATGGTATTTATGTCAAGTGAAGAAAATATAACAAACAATATAAAAGTAGTTTGTACTTTGATATAGTAGTATATATAATCATAATGAATATTTAATATAGGACATTGATTTAATATATTAAGTATCCAGGTTGGAATTGTTTTTATTTTCATGAAAACTAATACGTCCACCCTGAGCTTGGTGTAGTGCAAACTATTAACATCAAATTGTATGAAAAAATTCGTTAGTATCACAGATAATAAAATAAAGGATCGAACTTTCCTAAAGCCATGATGAATGGGAAGCCACAATGAATCTCCATTCACCATGGTCCATCACGATCCATGACTATAGGGAGGAGAGAGGAGAATCACATCTGGACCGTCCCTCGTTCACCCAGTGGTGAAGGAAAACCTTTCCCTAAAATGAATAGCATACATGCACAAAGACTATTCTTTTGTCTTATACTTAATGGATGGGGACCGATTCCCCATTCTTTTGTCTTATACTTAGTAGAATACTTAATGGATGGGGACCGATTCCCCATGTTGTAGAAAATGAACCCCAAAAAAAAAAAAAAAAA
>NW_024870064.1:0-1190 GCF_013358625.1 Macadamia integrifolia
TTTTTTTTTTTTTCACTTTTGTTTAAAAAGAAAAACGAAACACACCAAATGTTTTATTCTGTTTTTTTGTTTCCACTCCATAAACGTTTTCTTCGAACATTATCAAACGCAGCCATAGTTTCTCTCAACCCGTGTTGAAGAGAGAAAAGACATCTGCCTCATATGACCTTCTTAATAGTGAAAAATAAGGATAGAGGTTGACGATAAAACCCGGAGTCCAATTATAGCGTTACATTGATGAAGAAAAACTTAATCCTAAAATTAAACTAATGATTGGACTATGTGTAAGTTTTGGAGATCTTATGGTTATTAACGACAACTGCCGGCTTGGCTTAGCCATGAAACCTGAATCTGGTCAGTCATGAGTGAGAAGGGTTGCAGGTGGCAAACCGGTCAGCCGGTCATTCCTGTGGAGCAAGCGCATATGGGGACAGCTAAAAGAAGGGCAACACGATCGTGAAATTTATCTTCTGGAGTCTGACACGTGTCATCTTCGATTTGGTTGGGGACTTGTGAATGCCTTTTTCATCAACCAACTTGTAAAACGGGTCACCTATCGTGGGCCTTGATTTTTTCAAGACCCGGCTTCGTAAAAGCCAACAAAAAGATTCCCTTTCCCTTTCTCTCTCTAAAAATGAGAAAATCTTTTTAAGAAGTTGCCATCAACAAAGCAACGACGAGCGAAGACCATCGTCATCAATAAAACGCGTCAATGCACACGCTGACAGAGCGAAGACTCTGGAAGAGCTGATTCTAACGGGCATTTATTTTGCTGACGTCACGTTCCTTTGTTATGGAGGTCAAGAGTCATGTCAAATTTCCTACCGTTAGATATGCATTTCTTTATCCCTTTAGGAAGATCTATAAATAGTACATAACTTAATAATTAAAAGAAAATTTTATTTGATGAGTTTCATATGACTCCAACAAAAATATCAAATTAATGAAAATTTAAATTAACTCGGACCTAGTTTAATTATTTCATAAATCAGAGCAAGAGTCTTCATGACTCTCGATCAAATTTCATGTTTAATTTATACTTGATTCAGGTGATTCATCTGAGTTAAAACTTGATTTTTCAACTATAACTTTTTTAAGGGCATGTGAACAGAGTCAAGCCGTAATAGACTTTACCATATTGAAAATAATGTTTTCCAACCCACTAGAAGCAAGAACCAATTAATTGGCAT
>NW_024870065.1:0-1189 GCF_013358625.1 Macadamia integrifolia
GGAGAAAAGAGAAGGAAAAGGGACAGTGAAGAGTGAAGGAAGAGATGGGAAGTAGAGAATGGAGAAGGCCGATGGTTGGTGCTCAAGAAGCGGTATCCCCGAGAAAGTGGAGTTTACCATTAATTTATTTTCATTTTTTCTTTCTCATGTAGCTTCTCCCTAAGTTCCCTCGCCTTCATATTCATAATATATCCAAACTATTACAGATTTACAAAATTCCAAACAAACCCAACAAAATCAATAGGAGAATCAATCCCGTGTAGACCTTAACACTGGTTGCTGACGATGAAGGAGAAGGCAGTGGAGATACAGGTTCTTTATACGCAGTTGGTGATGGTGATGGAGATAGAGTAAAAGCAGTTGGTGATGGTGGTGGAGATACAGTATAAGGATCTTTATAAGCAGGTGTTGGTGATGGTGGAGATGGAGATGGAGTACAAGCAGTTGGTGGTGGTGGTGGAGATACAGTATAAGGATCTTTATAAGCAGGTGTTGGTGATGGTGGAGATGGAGATGGAGTAGGAGCAGTTGGTGGCGGTGGAGATACAGTATATGGATCTTTATAAGCAGCTGGTGGTGGTGGAGATAGAGTATAAGGATATTTGTAAGCAGTTGGTGGAAGTGCAGTTGGAGGTGGTATATTGTAATCTCGAACAGGCATTGCCTTCCATGGAAATTTCATGATAATTATGGCAACTGAAAGCAGAATTTGAGTGAAAATTCTAGCCATTTTTTATGATAGGAAATGCCCTCAAGAAGAAGAAGACCGTGGCGGTGAATTCTATGCTAGTCTCCGTATGTTGATCCAGACACCTTGGTTAGAAGAAGAAGAAGAGGAGGAGGGAGATGAAGAGAAAGAAAGAGCAAAACAGATTTAAAAGGGAGGTGGATGAGGGCCTGAGGGGTGTGTGTAGGAGACTAGGTGGGGATTGGATTGGGTTTTTGTAAGACTTGAGAGCATTATTAATTTAATTATGTTGAACATCTCTAAAAGCAACATATACGTTATTGTTGAAGCGTGAACAGACTCCAACACTCCCAACAAAAGTGGTGGAAACAAAAAAAAAAATGGTATGAGAAATGCTGTTGGCCAATGCCATTCTAATTCAGATCTAGATCGATCTGACCTGAACCATATTGGACATATCTTTCTTTCTTTCTTTCTTTCTCTTTTTTTCTTTTTTTTTTT
>NW_024870066.1:0-1183 GCF_013358625.1 Macadamia integrifolia
TAATAATAATAATAATAATAATAATAATAATAATAATAATAATAATAATAATAATAATAATAATAATAATAATAATAATAATAATAATAATAATAATAATAATAATAATAATAATAATAATAATAATAATAATAATAATAATAATAATAATAATAATAATAATAAAAGAAGGGACATTCCATTGTCGGTCAAATAGAAAATCTAACACTTTAGAGAAAACCTTATTATAAGATGGTCTTATAGAATCAATGTAAATTTAGGTTCATGATTGTGGGTTTCTTACATTTCAATATGTTACAGCTCCTAAAGAATGTATGCGGTGTAAATTGACTAGTATGCCCCTAAGATAATTCAGACAACTTAAACACTCGAAAATTAACTAAAAAACATAGGATGGATCCATTTTAGTATTTAAGAACTATTTATAAGCTTTAGTGTGAAGACAACATCATCCAGCCACCATATAAAGCAAATTTATGATTGATCTTTGCATCATTGACCCGTGCATGTCAGCTGGCCCGTGCTAACATGCACCGGTGGATAAACCAGCATATGAATAGCCCTGGGAAGAAAGGAGAAGGAAAAAAGGGGAAAAAAAGAAAGGGAGAGAGGAAACGGAAAAAAAGGGATAAAAATCCTTTGAAATTCAAATCTTGTGCAATTGTGTGCAATACCTCCTGCAGAGGTTGACATGTGCACAATGCCAAATGAGTGGTACAGATTCGTCTACCATTGATACAACTCTAAACCACTGAGGAACCAACTTAAACCAAACCGTATCAGAGCAAATCGGTTCGGTTCAAATCAATTTGAAATAAAAGGTATGAGAGTTTCCCTCTCTCCTCTTTCGACTCTCTCTCTCTCTCTCTCTCTATCCTCTTTCAACTCTTCTTCTCTCTCGAATCTCCCTCTATGTTATGTCTTCTGCCCTAACCCTCTCTTTCACTCCCAACTCCCTGCTCTCTCTCGACTCTCTCTCCTCTTTCGACTCTCTCTCTCTGTTCCTCGCTCGACTCCTCTCTCAACTCGCTCTCTCTCGATTGTATCTCTCTCTGTTCCTCGTTCGACTCCTCTCTCGACTTCTCTCTCGACTCCTCTATCGACTCCTCTTCTATGGGGCTCTTTCTTTCTTCTTTCTTCCTAATGAAACTGTAACTTTTTTTTTTTTTTTTTTTTTTTTTTT
>NW_024870067.1:0-1169 GCF_013358625.1 Macadamia integrifolia
AAGTCAATTCACAAGGATATTGGAAGGATGACTATAAAATTCTTTTGGGGAAAACATGATAAAAAATCCAAGATTCATTGGATTTCATGGGCCCAATTATGCCGATCAAAAGAAATAGGGTTTGGGTTTCAGAGATTTGGCCCTCCACAACTCAGCTCTCCTTGCAAAGGTTGGGTGGCACCTATGGACCGAACCTGATTCTCTGTGGTCCAGATTCATGAAGAGCATCTATTTTTCCCATTCTAATTATTTGAAAGCTTCTTTGGTTCATCAACCCTCATGGGCTTGGAGAAGTATCATAGAGGGGTGGAAGGTCATTCTAAATAGGCTGATATGGAAGGTAGAGACCGCTGAATCCATCAACATTTGGGATGAAAATGGATCCCTATAGTTAAAGACTACAAAGTCCAATTCCCCAAACCCGAGGGTTGCACCTTATCTTTTGTGAAGGATATTATAGACCATAATAGCAGGTTTGGAACATCAGTCTCATAAACTCCACTTTCCACCAAACAGACGCTGAGAAAATCTTAAAAATCTAGCTCAATCTTTTTCTAAGATGTGATTCTTAGATGTGGGTGGCAGTAAAAAATGGCATATTTTTAGTAAAGACTGCTTATCACATGTCATCCAACAAGGCTTTGTGCATCTCAACAACCAGACATGATCTTCCAATCTCCATTATGGACCTATGTTCATGAGGATGTTTGGAAAAGAATTTGGGCTTGTTAGAACTCTCCCTAAAATTAAGAATTTCATGTCGTAGGCATGCCAATTAGCTTTGAGGGCAACACTTACTCACTGGTAGATCCCTCTTGACCCTTCATATCCTAGATGCAGATTTCCCTCGGAATCGATTGATCACATCCTACTTGGTTGTCCCTTTGATCACATCTATTCCCCAAATGGGAACCTCTTTGTCATTTGTGGATCAAACGATGGGATGCTCTCAACACTAGGGATAGAATAACGCCAAAGAGAATATGAGGTTGGCATCTTTCATTGCGTGGTTATTATGGAATACTTGAAATGACCTTACTTTCAGCAAAAGAGATTGGACTCTGCTTCAAGTGGAATATAATAAAATATAATATTTATCTAAAATAAAGGACTATAACTATTATGACTATATAATATAGTAGAATCACTTGCGCAACATCAAAAAT
The DNA here is from genome assembly GCF_013358625.1 of Macadamia integrifolia. Lineage (NCBI taxonomy): Eukaryota > Viridiplantae > Streptophyta > Magnoliopsida > Proteales > Proteaceae > Macadamia > Macadamia integrifolia. The sequence continues at coordinate 1,167 of NW_024870067.1, forward strand.
GAA
>NW_024870068.1:0-1168 GCF_013358625.1 Macadamia integrifolia
GCTTTAACAATATAAATTTAGTTTCAGACACCCAAAAGTAAAAATTAATTAATTAAATTAAATATTCAGTAGTTGCAAAGATTGAATGCTAATGCCTTCCTCCTCCTGTGTTTGCATTCTCTTATGGATGAAGTACTGTAATATGTTCTGGAACATTGGAGTCATATTCTGTTGAGTTTATCTTCACAATCCAAAGTATGCATGCTAGGACCAATAAATTAATTTTGCATTGTATGTAATTCTCAAATTTTTGAACTTCCATAAGATATAAATTGTGAAATTATATTATTACAGGGGAAAAAAGAAAAAGAGTTGCAATCCATAGCAATTTGGTCTAGCTCAATATTGTGCCGGCTTGGATTTGGCTTATTAAGCTAAGGCTTTGGATTTGAGTTTTTGGATCAGTGAGAGTGTAACCTGCATATGTAGTTTTGGGATGAGCCAGTTGAGTCATTGTTGTATCAATATTGAGATGGCTGGTTATGGGTTCGAGTCAAAATATCCTACTAATGCTCATTGGTCCTATAGAAGTGCTACTTCTTGTATGGGGGATTCAGCCTGGGGCCATGGTCTCACTACCGTGGAGCATCTTTTTTTTTTTTTAAGGAAAATTACTCCCCCTCCCCTGCAGTTTGCCGAAATTACTTGTGAGTTCAAGGGTTTGAGCGATTTACGTTCCCTCCCCTGAAGTATGAAAGATTCTTACATTTGAGTCCAATCCGTTAGTGGTCGTGAGTTTGAAACTGTTATTTGGTGAGATCACATTTCTTATACCGAAAATACCCCATAATGAAGTGAAGAGACCGAAAGATCCTTCACTTAAAATTAAGAAAAGAGGAAAATCCCCCTTTCCATTTCATCGTCTTCAACCTAGGTCTCCAAGCCCTAATCTGCCCCTCCTCTAGAAGGAACCGTGAGAAGCCGGAAGCTTGTGGAAGGTTCGACCGAAGAAGAAGTAATAATTTAATGGTGTTTGGCCTTCTCATTTACCTGAAATTACAGAATAATTTAAAGGTTCTCTCTCTCTCTCGTTTTTGTTAAGTATTTCTAGTTTTGTGCTTCGTATATGGCATCCCTCCAAGATGAGTAAGGAGCAATGGTATCTTAGCTCACTGCAAAAAAAAAACGAATACAGATTTAGACAACACAGAGATTGAACGAGGTTCAC
>NW_024870069.1:0-1167 GCF_013358625.1 Macadamia integrifolia
TATAATATGCGTGTGAGGTATGTAACAGCAAATGAGACCCAATCCAATGAGGACAATCCTTAAAACAAAAATAAAACTAATTGAAGATGATGAAGAATTTTTGCAAACGATTAACCGTGAAGAGCTACAAATATCTACCTCCAAGAAATACAAGAAGAGCTATAAAGACAAATCAATATATGAAGATAGAATCTTTTGTAAAGATCAAGATATGCTGAGGATTTTTTTTTTTTTTTTTTTCTTTTTTTTTTTCTTTTGTTATGAACTTAAGCTTGGCCTAAGCGAGAAGGGAAACCTTAAGAGAGAAGAAAAAACTTTGGAGCAGACTGGCTGTGAAGCTGGGTTACTACCCCCTCTCTCTCACCGTCCCTTCTCCTTCTCTCATCCTCTCCCTCTCACCATCTCTCTTCTTCCTTCACTGTCTCCCACGATCTGGAGGTCGCGATCCACCCCTATCCAACTCCCTAGAGTTTTCTTCTCCCATTCAATTGAAATGCTTATATAAAATGACTTAGATCTCCCAACTCCTTCAAAGCCTCCTTTTGTTGCCAATACTATGGAGCTTTCATATCCTTTAGTCTCTTGTAAAAATCCCTTTGAACCAATATATATATATATATATATATCATGTAAACCTCCTTATAATGATTGTAATACCCAATGACACAACTACATAATTTTTGCCACATTTTTTTAATATTTTTTTTCATTTTATCTCGTGGGTGCAATTTAGGCGCTGTAACACCATGATAGGATAATGAGTTGTTTGAGATGAATGTGATTTGTTTAAACATAAAAGAAATTTCATTAACATCTTATGTTTGGCAATTAATTAATCCTCATCTCTAGATGAGAAACATTTCGATTCTTTTGGAACTGGTTAGAGTGTATTGTGTTAAATGTGCAAGCAATTTAACAGAAGCCTTTGGCATAGCCACAATACATGAGGCCATAAAATTACATGCTTGTCCAAACCTTGAAGACAGAAGTAATTTGAGAGTTATAAAGAGATCTAATAACAAACGGCTTCAAATATATAGAATATAGTATAAGTCAAAAGTATGACTATATCCCCTTGATTGAGGGATCGTCATTAGATGTTCTCTTGCTTGACTAATATGGAGAGAACCCTCGATGAGGTTTTGGTAAATGTAAGTTTGAAATTAA
>NW_024870070.1:0-1165 GCF_013358625.1 Macadamia integrifolia
AAAAAAAAAAAAAAAAAAGAAGGGTGATAGCATATCCTTTCTCAATGGCTAAGAATCTGTGTCAAAATTGTCAATTGTAAGGTGCAATGAACATCCAATGGCTGGGGTGCATGATTAGGTCCTCCCAATCTTTAGATGTTCATTGCATCTTACCACTCATTGTAGACAATTTAGACTCAAGTTTTTTGTTTTTTTTTAATCCAGGACTATCTATTGCAGCTAATTTCTTGTCGTTGGCATGCAACATGTCACATGTCATTATTTTTCCTTATCTTTTTCTTATTGTTTTTCTTTTTATATATTTCAAAAGAAAAAAAAAAATCTTGGCATCAAGGCTTCTGGAAGGTGCAACAATATCTTATATTGTTTTACTAGTTCTGAAGGGGAAAGGGGGTTGGTCTACGTAGTAACTAGTAACATACCCCTCTGTTTCGAAGGGAAGAAAGGGGGAAAAGTCAGGAATATTAAGCTTATTGTATCTGCCTATCTGGGATGGGTTTCCAGAAGCTAACTTCTCAACTTTAAAATAGGCAAGGGAAGAAAGGGGGAAATGTCAGGAACATTTAGCATCTTTATTGCATGAAGCATGAAAGGTCTCCAAACCCATTTTTTAAAGTTGAGAACATGGAATCTGAAAATTTAAGGTTGAAATCACACCTTCATGAGTTCCAATTTCGTGAACTCCCAATTCTGAACTTGAGAGAGTTAAGTAATTCCCTTCTCACTTTTCCATCATTTTTTTTAAATAAAATAGTAAAAGTTCATTTGTTTGGGACATGGATTAAGGTATTAGGTTGCATCGACGTTATGTGTCAAAACGAAAATTTCAACTTCTGTGTTAAAATATAATTTTTTTTTAACGAAATTGGAACGAAAAAACTACCTTTTCAAATATAATTTTTTTTTAACGAAATTGGAACGAAAAAACTACCTTTTATCGTTCAATCAATTCTCATTTTTAGCATTTTTTTTCTTTCACTTTTTGTTAAATAAAAAAAAGAAACACAACAAAAATGCATCAAATGCTTTATTCTATTTTTTCGTTTTTATAATACGAAAAAATTCTAAGAACGTTTTTTTTTTTTCAAAACGTTATCAAACACAGCCTTGGTATTGGATATAACTACTCTCTTACTTTTTTCAATGCTTTATTTTGCCATTTTCC
>NW_024870071.1:0-1159 GCF_013358625.1 Macadamia integrifolia
TAGGGGAGGTCAGCTCAAAGCGGCCACCTTAACTTTGATTGCAAATAAAATGTGTATAGTTTTATATTTTTGATGATAATTTTACACTCGTAGCTAGACAATGTATTATTCAGTTATTATGTGAAATTGAAATTAGCACAAATGAAAAAATGTGCAATTTATTGGTCAATTACGAAAACCTGTCGAAAAGCCGCTTTGCCCGAGTGGCCGCCTAAAGCGGCCATAGGGGTAAGGGCAAAGTGGTCAGCCTTCTAGTGGACCCTAAAAGCCGAAATACTGTTGGCCGATAAACGTCTGGCCGAAATATATTTTTTTATATCTTGATATTGGATTAACTTTAGAACAATACTAAAATATAGATTAGGTCAAATAAGTCTTTTATGACAATTACTTAAAATCCATTGATAACGTTAGGTACTCTAAGTAGAGATCATTGTTGAACGATAAACGTTTGGTTAAAAAGTATTTTTTAAAACTTTACACAATTACCATAAAAGTCAAACCTAAACTAATCTATTCCTTATTTTAGTATTTCTCAAACGTTAATCCAATACCAAGATATAAAAAAAAATATTTTCGGTCAAACGTTTATCGGCCAACAGTATTTCGGCTTCGGTGGTCATCCGATTTTTTTTATTGAATTTATATCCAAGGACCTTTTAACTTAAAAAAAAGTATTAGGTAATTCTATGGGGTCACCAATAAAAATAATGACAGAATTTAGATCAATAAAATCACAGTAAGTTTACACAAGTAACATACTGACAAATAAAAAGGCAAAGCGGTCAGCTGGCCGTTTTGCCCGGACCGCTTTGCCTTTTGTCAGCCATTTTAAAATATAATTAAATACTCTCGAAATTTTAATCACAATTTGGAACAAATACTACAAAAACAAAGTCAAATAAGTAAGTAACCATACGTTCATATCAAAAGTGTGCAAACACAATTGGTTTTTGTCAAAACAGGTGGAACTTACCTAGCATTTTTTTAACAAAAGGTCCGAAAACAGAATTTTTATGCGCACAGACACGTTCTTGCTCCGACTGACACGATGACACTTCCCGGGGGGTGGCGTGACGTTTGCTAAGCGTCAAAAAGGTAACGTCGCGCTATCGTTTAAAATAACCCTAAAAAAATAGTGTGGCCGCTTTGCCTCCTA
>NW_024870072.1:0-1155 GCF_013358625.1 Macadamia integrifolia
GTGTTGAATATCAGCCATGCCTGCAAACCAGAACACTCTCAGCAAGCCTTTCTTGGGCTTGGTCCAGGAGGAGAAGGCGATGGCAATGTAGAGACTGGAATAGCTTCACCGAAACCAAAACCTGTCTCTCCTTCGTATAATGAGTCATAATACAAGAGAAATGCTTTTCCAAAAAGGGACAGATCACCAAAACAAAAATCATAAGACTTATTTAACAGGGACAGACCACAAAAAGGGGATAGATCTTCCATTAAAGTCGGTTAGTAATTACATGTCAAGAAAGTAAACCAGATCAATAGATCACCAAAAAAAAAGACGAATCAAATAAGAGTTTCAGACCCAAAAATGAGCATTTGATTCATATTTCAGACATATCTACCAACCTGGACCTCAGGTACGCGAGAAAGTGTTACAGGTGGGGGTCATTTCTCCGGCGAATGCAGAAGTGCGACTGGCAGTGACTCTTTTTCTAGGTTTTCAGACAACGAAAAAGGGACGATTCAGATCCAGAAACCCTCGTATTTCTTCAGCTCCAACGATTTCTGAAACTCGAGGATACGTTTGATGAGATCGGGACGGCCGAGATCTGTAAGTTTCTCAACGGAGAGATCGAAGACGTGTCCGTCCTGCGGAAACGAGAGAAATTAGAGGAGTTTTGGAAGAATCGGCAATTTTCTCCGGATCTGGCTCGTGTCAAATGGCATACTTCACTGCAGATGAAAATCCTCCGTTTTTCTCATCCCTGTTTTTTCTTGTTTTGCTACCTACAGAACACGACACATGAACAATTTTAACATCAACGGCCAAGGTTGGGTGAGGATTATTACATCCGGTGCGTTGATCTTAAAGTTATCCACGTGTCGTGTTCTAGAAGTAGCAAAACAAAGAAAAACAGGAATGAAAAAAACAGAGGATTTTTTTCCATTGATGAATGAGAGCGGATTGTCTGCTCGTACGAGTAATGAGTTAAATTGGTAACTTTCCGTTAATTTATTTATTTAAAAAAAAAATCTTTATTTTTTAAGAATTTAAAATTATTCCGATTTTTTTTTTTTTTTGAGATAAAATATAAATTGGATATGTCAATGCAACGAAGCATGAGCTTCATCAAAGCAAGTTATTTAATCTCATATTGCAAGAAATCCAAGAATTTAT
>NW_024870073.1:0-1153 GCF_013358625.1 Macadamia integrifolia
TGTTTTTTTTTTTTTAACCTCCCAACCATGCAATCAATGTCAATCTAAATCTCAACCCATTCAAACCTGAACTTTTCCAACCCTCACTGTGACTACTTCCCTGTTCTTCATGAAAACTGCTTCCCTGTTCTTCATGAAGAAGTCATTTTCCACCTTCTCAAGAAGCACCTTGAAAGCCTAGACAGTACTCCATGATTCAAAAGAACAGATTATAATTTTCTAACAGAGTTGCAAACAAAAGTTAGCATTAATGCACCTTGATTGTTTTGTGGTGATCTTAGTGAAATTTCAATTACTCTTACAAATTAGCGGGAAAACAAGTAATTAACCAAATTTCATCTTCAACTGGATTTGAACTTTCTTTTCATTTAACCTTGGTATGACCCAGTCCATGCAGTTGTGGGGTCAGTATGGACTCGCGGGACCAGTGATCTTGTCCTATAAAATAAAATAAATAAATAATAAATTTATATTTTAAAAAAAATTAAGAATTAGATCATGTTTTGGCCTCTCACAATTGACTGCAAACAAATGTTTCTAGATTGGCAGGTTTCTCACTAAATGGTGCACTCTTCTATCATCTCCTATTCTTAATGAATACTGAAAGTCTACCTTTATTGAAAAGGAAACCATTAAGATTTGACGCATTTTGGACTTCTAGCTGAACCATCTTATTTATCCACACGGTATCAGATGCTTGGAGCTCCTTAAACTTATTTTCACTCTGAGGCTTTCCTCCCTATTTGTTTGTGGATAAATTAAAATCATTTTCTCACACCCTCAAGTTATATAGAATATGCATACTGTTAAATAAATGGGATAGCCTACAAACTTAGGGTCCAACCCGAAGGCTTAAACTGTCAAGTAGGGGAGTAGAGAGATGTAAAATTGTAAAATGTTGACAGGTCATCGTGATTTTTTTGTTAGAAGCCTTATTTCTTCGAGGTAAAAAAAAATTCTTGATTTTTGTCACGTGGAAAGATGTGACCAATACAGATTACTAAGGGCCCGTTTGGTATCGTTTCTGTTCCAGAAACGCCGTTTCGTGTCAAAAACGAAAATTTCAGTTTCTGTGTCAAACGCAGTTTTTAAACGAAAAAATGGTGTTTCAAAATTTCAGATTTTTATCGAGAATTTTTTTTTTTTTTTTTTT
>NW_024870074.1:0-1151 GCF_013358625.1 Macadamia integrifolia
TTAGCATGTGGATGAGTAATATGATTATTCTAACAGTTGGATAGGTAGATAATGGTATTGATTGGCTACGTGTCAAATTTCAAACCTTAATTCAATCAAGCATGCAACCTAATGTCACCAAAGTGGTGAACTAGAATTTTTTTTTTTTTTTTAAAATTTTTCATTGTCTTATTTTCAGAAATTATTTAATACATTATTTAATTTAGTGATAAAAAAAATTCTAAAAAATTGAAATTTTTTAATACAATATTTGTGTGAAACGATAAGATTTATCTTCATTAGAGAAAAAAAGTGTGTTATCTTGCAAGGGCAAAAAATTAAGGTTAAAGGGTTGTTATATATATATATATATATATATATATAACCTACGGAATGCAAAAACTCATTTCTCATAAGGAAGTTGTAGAGGAGGTAGACCTTCAAGAAGTTTCAGGTTGTCTATATGAAAAAGCAATTTCTACATTTCCAAATGGATATTCGATAATACTTGAAAGAATAATTCATTGTTGTGGCTGAGGTTTAGCCACATTTGTTAGGGTCTAGGATTCTGGAATGTTTACATCCTTCCAAGAGATCATCCTAAGCACAACATAATTAATTCGGCTAGAATTAGCTTAGATTAACATGGTCTGTCCCTTAGTATCTATCACATTTGCATTAGGTGCCAGAGTTGTAATAACCTTATAGTTGAAAATTAAGTTAAGGGGAATGAAATTTCTGGTAAGGAGGATAATTTGGGATTTTGAAATACAAGGGAGAAGAGGTGGAACTTTGCTTGTAGGGGGAGAATCAAAAAAGAAGTTCCCAGTAAATGACTTTGAATAAATATAGGGTGACTAATAGTATTCTCTCTCTCTCTCTCTCTCTCTCTCTCCCCCCATGTCCTTTTACGGTTATTCTTGTTTCTCACAACGCAAGTTCTCCCTTGGAAAATAAAAATGTTATGGATGACCACATCAAAAGGCATGTGGATTTATATCGTTTTGCAAGCAGATATCAACGTGGTTGGTGTCAAAGTAGGTGCTACATGTCCTTCTCTGAGCCATAGAGATTGCAATGGTGCCGGAAAGAAAGGTTATTAAGGGGAAATTTTCTCCAAGCTACCGGGGAAGGGGAAGGGGAAGGGGAAGGGGAAGGGGAAGGGGGAGGGG
>NW_024870075.1:0-17405 GCF_013358625.1 Macadamia integrifolia
GAGAAATTATGCTTGGAGCCAACATCTTTCACCGTCAAGCCAAGGGTGTGGACAAGACCACCCCACCTAAGTTCTAGAAGATGAAGCTCATGACCCGTATGACCTACAACAAGATTGAGGGACCTTTCGAGGTGTCCCCTAAAGGCACCATCAAGTTTGTGGAGAAAGATGGCATCGACTCCACCGTTGTTACCCAACTCCCAGGAGGGAAACTTGTGCATTTCCTCTTCACCATCAAGCAACTCGTGGCATCGGCAAATCCAGAGAACTATTGCACTGTTTTTGGTTTGAGGAACTTCTTGATGTCAAAAATATATTTGACTACCAGTTTTCAAGAAGCTTTTGTTTGATGGACTGCTCACATAACAGTAGTGACAAGAAAACTTTGAAGAGGTGGTTTTTCATTGACAAAATGATTGGGTAGAAGTTAGCTGAGATAGTGCTATGTGATATCTGAACCATTAATGGTTGCACAAACTTACATCATAGGGCGGTGGAGATTGCTCGGTCTTTTCGCTGCCATCGATTGTGCCTGATCATCGCGATGGAGATTGATCGGTCTCTTCGTCATCGTCGTCGTCGTGGTGATGGGGGTGAGTGAAATGTGAGGGTTTCATATTGGGGGTTAGAGGGTAGGGATAAGGGTAAAATTGGAAAAAGAATAAGCTGTTAAAGGCAGAAGGGTAGAATCGTATGTTAACATCCACAATTAACAGTCTACTAACAACATTATCTGACAAGGGAAGTCTGCGGCATATTTGAAAACATAGGTGAGGAGATTGGAATAAAAACAAAATACAAGGGAGGGGATGCAAATTAATTTTTTTTTTCATGGAGGATTGGTCTCCACCCTCATTCTATATATTCTCATTAGTACATGAAATAGACGCATAACTAGAAACCCATCTGTTTCGAAAGGAAAACAAGGTAATTAAACAAGAACAAGACCAATGACAGACACAGACAAAATATCATTTGTGTCATCTCCTACCACGGACTCTAGTGTACCTAAACATTGTTTCCGTATAATTTGCAAAGTCATACGAATTTCCATATTTTATTTTATTGGATGTATGTAATCTATGTAATTTATCACATTACTTTAGTCATCACTATATGCAAACTGCCGTCAAACAGTCCACGTTTTCTACAAAGTCATATTAGCCATCAAATTCTACCAAAAAGAAAAAAAATATTAGCCATCAAAGAATAACCTTTAAAGCATTGATAATATGCCACACCTGACTTCACATGCAACACACAAACCCTTTTGTAAAAGGGCTTTAGTATAAACATTCTTGTTGGATGCTGATTGGTTGATGCTGATTGGTCTGTGATCAATTTGAGGTGCCACATCAGTTGAACTTGAGAGAACTTCAAGTCAAACTATATGCTCCCGCAATGATATTAAAAATGAATAAATAAATAAATAAAAAGGAAAGTGAAAGATGAGCGAGGTCAAAGGACACAAAATAAATCAATCCTCCCTAAAAGAAATTAAAGAGTACCTACACATGGGATTTTATATGGCCTTGATAATTTTCCCTCATTCGTGAATAAGAATTCAAGGGCGTGAAGCTGCAAACGGAGTTTGCTGGAGCAAGGTAGGGCGCTGCAAGTAAACGTAGGCAACAAGCGAGAAAACTATAATGCGCTAGCGTGCCCCAGCAACAGAAGCTGATCTATGACCACCCTATATAAAAGGGCTTTAGCGCTTCAACCTAAACAAGCAATGGCCCTACTACAACACAAGGGGGCCTTTTGGCCTGCCAATCTATAGTGAAGTGCTTGAGCGCGTAACTATTGCCTGACTCTCCAATATTCCTATCCTCCCTTCCTTCTCCCAAAGTCCAAATCCCATGGAGTCCTTCCAATTCAAATACCTTATCCTGTAATGTTACTGAACTAAGGAGAAGGAAAGAAGAAGAAGAATAAGTACAGAGGCCACACATTCCACTTGATGAAATAAAGAGTATATATAAGATTTTGAACATGGCTTTTTGATGATGCCTATTCCATATATCTCATGGCAACCACATAACCACCTTTACATAAAGTCTTTCTTCAACCTTTTCTCATAACTCATGGTCTGTCTAGACGAAGCAAAAGAGGTATAGTCAAAGACAAAGCCATCACACAAGAAGCTTAGCTGGCTCTCCACTGGCCAATAAGAATAGATATGCCCATGCTATTGTTGGTCCTCCTGATCTCTTAGCACAATTGCATCCAATATGTTATCCCCTCTTTCTATTCTCCTCTAATTGATTGTTGAGTATTTATGAAGCCAGCCGACATTGGCCACATGCTGCAATCATGGCCGTTCATCTTAGGTAACAGCATCATGAGAAGAATCCCACCATAGAATTTGGTGGACGCCTATATTGAGGACCCACCATAATCCCTGATTTGGATTTCCATGTTGTGTTCATCTGATATCTATATTGGGCCTATTTATGTTATCGCCTCAAATGTTAGATACGGGCCCACAATTAAAATAGTCAATCTCAATGGACAATTTGTTATTCAAAGAGAAGAAATCGAAACTGTTATGTGGGACAAGTGTGTGAGTGTGTGTGTGTGACACCAATAGCATATTTCACATGCAAACACAATTGAGTTTCTCTTTATCTCCACAAGTCAAAATAATAAGATGAACACAGCAAATCTAGTTTCTTCTATTTATATGAAATGGGTGAAAAAGATGCCTCAAAAAGGTCTCAAAAGGATCAGTTTGGATTTGGATGCCCAACAGGTGGTCCATGATATCTCTATTCTGAACTTGACCCGCTAACCTTTGCTCAAAAATGATCCGATATAACCATATGAACTTAAAAAATTCATAGCAACACTATATAGGTATAAATTTACCAAAAAAATTATATAACCTTTTTTTTTTTTTTTTTTTTTTTTTTTAAGATAACCCTAAAATTTCAACTCATAAACCCATGAGACGATACAGGCCCCCTAACCCCCCCCCCCTCTAACAATCTCTATAATAAATGAAAATGGAGAAAAGAATGCTCCTTGGTCCTATGGCCCTTATACCAAAGTAGAGGCCAATGAGCGGGTGCACATGGGCATAAACATAGGTGGTTTTTTTGAGTTTTACAGGGTTGAGGCATCATTTCGCCACCCTCTGTGTCTAATGTAGGGTTCATTTCCCCTAATTGAATATTTATTGTAGGTGATCTGCAAATGTATTAAGTGATTCCTGAGATTAACAAGTAAAATTCTTTCACTTTGAAAAAGAAATAGGTCCAAAGAAATTCAAAAAAAAAAATATATATATATATATATATGATATCTAATCAAATTTGTGCAAGAAATGATTCTGGTTAGAATTACTCCAACCATTAAAAAACCCTTGGATAGGATGACTCCAAAGACATGATACAAGTGTAGACACCGAATTTTGTCACCCCCTGGCAATGATGACAATATGAAGGATTACATGTTGGATATTTTAGACTTGAAGAATTTTCAAACTTGGAGTAGAAAATGACCATTTTTTCCTATAAACTTTCAAGAGAAAATGTTTTCAAAAATTAGAATTCGATGTTGTGGATTATTGTTGTTTGTCCCCTCAAGTCGGACATTACACTTTGATGCGAGAACTAAACGAATCGACGCCCGATTCTCTCTTTCATTATATGATCCGGGTCACTACTTTATGCATATTTTTGTAAAGGTTCCCGATCGAGACTGAATCGTGTCTCACATCATTGGATAGTGCTCGGACTGAGCTTTCTAATGACATATTACATGTCGAATTCCGACAACCGGTTTGAAAGATATGACCCCCGAAAGTTGACTCCAAAGTTCGGTATCAGATTCCATTCCGAGCAACCAAAGCGTGCCACATGGCGCCCAAACCCCTTTGTCCAAAAGCAAGGCTTTTTGGACAATTCTCTATAGTGTTTTAGTCCCACATCGGAAATATGAAAGAATTGTCCCAAGTCCCAAGGCTATAAGAATAGCCCTTCCCCTCTTCCAAAAGGGAGGAAAAAAATTGAGAAAAATTGGAGAGAAGGAATATGGCCCCATGAAGGTTTTTGCTAATTCCCTCTCTCTAAATAAATAATTCCTCCAAGTAAAAATCTTTGAATGTGTAATCCTTCCTTGAGCCGGGAGACTTAGTCCGATTCGGTTCGATTCGGTTCGATTTTGGTCTTGAAGCACAAGGGTTATCTCCCCTTGTTTCTTGATTAAAGCCGGTTTAAGGTATTTTTCTTTTCTATTAGAACTAGTTTATCTAATTTAATAGATTAATTTCTAATTTATTAATATTTGATTTTTTTAGATTAATTATGTTTAATTAGTCTCAATTTGGTTTAATGCGGTTTATCAGATGTAAATTGATTTATTCCGGTCCGATTAAAAATATTCAGGTTTAATTGATTCTTTTAGCTTAGTTAAGTTTAATTGTTTTTTTTACATGTTTACCTTTATTTGGTTTAGTTTTTAAGTTACTTTTGTTCTTTTAATCTGGACCCTCGGATCAGAATTTTTCATATAACCTAATCTTCCTTTCTTCTTCTTCTTCTTTTTCTTCTTCTTCTTCCCCTCTTCTTTTCTCTTTTACTATGGCCGAAACCCCATCTCCTTCTCTATCTCTTTTTTATTTTATTTTCTTTTTCTTGTGTTCATTTTCTTTTGTTTATTCATTTCATTTTATTTATTTATTTATTTATCTTTGTAATTCAAATTGTAATATGCTCCCAACCCCTATCATTGTGTGACATTTCTCCCATTTCACTTTTGCCTTCGCTGCGTTTTAATTAATTCTCCGTGTTTCAATTAATATTTTTAGGGGATTCCATATGGAGTCCTAGGGTCACTCTAATCCAGCCCCTTAGGATCGAGGGCTGAAACCGATTGGGTTTTGCTCATTATTTTTTAATCATATGATAACCATGGGGTTTCACTAATTTCTATTAAGTTAGGGTTTTGAATCAGCAAATGAATATATGGGACGTAGTTTAGGGCGTGTTTAGTTTAGGACGGGCGTGGCTGGCCCCTCAAACCGGCTCGTAGCATTAGGTGCGTATTGGGGATTCGGGTTTTCCTACTATCTCCTATCTTTTGTACTCCAACATTCACTTGCATTAGTGTAGTATTAATTTAGATTAATTAAAGTAACTTAGTTAATGTAATTAGTCATTTCAACTGTTGTTTATTTAATTGTGGTTTGTTAATTTAGCTTTTTTAAATCATTGCATTTGATTTCTTCATTCAATTCAATTTATTAAACTTGTGTAATTACCAATCTTTTTCCCTCTAGGGGTTTGTTTATTTTAATCAATCAACTAATTAGTTATTTAATGTAGGATAATTAACTAGATTAATTAGTTAAAAGATTCTCTTCTCATTAGATTAACTAGGGTTTTGAAAAATGTTTAACTCATCTTAGGATTAGCTTAAAGTAGACATAATTAGTCCAATTAGGTTTCATAATTAATTTAATTAAACCTTAGGTTTAGTTTAATCCTCCTATACTAGATTAGGTAGATTAGAAAAAATGCAGTCATTCAATGTAATTAGCCCATTTAACTTTTCTAATTTAATTAGGCCCCATTTAATTTAAAAATATTTTTACCAATTAGATTAAGGAGGATTGCAATAATTTATTTCACAAATTACTAAGGATTAGGATTAACCATTTTAACTGATTCAATTTAGGATTTCATAAATTCATTAATCATCCATCTAGGTTAGACTCAATTAATCGAATTAGTTTAATTTAGGGTTTCATAAGTTGCTAAACTAATCCTAGGTTTAGGCTTATTTCATTAGCTTAATCTAAGACTCATAATACATTAATTAAATCATTTAGGCTTATTTAAATAGTGTAATCATTTCATTATTTGCATCATAACCTAGCTAGCATAATTTAGACATTTGGTTTAGGGTTTTCACATGTCATGCTTAGATACCTAGTTTAGGGTTTTCAGTGACCTAGATTTAGGACTAGTTAGTAGGGTACAAACAAACTTCGGTCAAACAAAAAGAGACCGGCCTTCGGGTCGGGCAGACTGGGTGCCTAACACCTTCCCAGTCTGTCACTTGACACTTGCCCAGAATCTTGGTGCAAACTAGCCTTATCCATCAGAGTCATTAGTCTCTCTCCCTTGATTGGGGGAGACATTTATGGTCCTAGACCCTTTTCTAGGTGGCGACTCCCTTTTACCCATAGCGTGTATCCCCCCCTTGGCATTTGACGACCAGGGGATACTATCTCATCTCATTAGGGTTGAACCCTAGAGCGTGTGTACACGCGCTACGTGCAGTATCGCGATCCCGCGGCGGGGGCGGAGGTCCATGGTACCTACAGTGGCGACTCTGCTGGGGATGTCAGACTCTTGATTGACCATTGTTTGTATAGTTTGTTTGTACCTTATTGTTGTATATTGACATGTTATTTTTCACTTTTCATCACTTGCATACACTTCTTGCATTGAGCACAGCATGCCTTACCCTTATTCACCCCCGTGGTGTAGCTGTCAGGGTCCCTTACATATGTTTGGGCCGCCCCCAGTTACATCACACCCCTTGATACCGTACCATTTAGGTTTGGAATACTGAACTTATCGGCGAGGGTGTTACCTTGCGTGCTTGAGGGAGATCACACACATTTAGGTGTGCCCAAAGAGACACAATCGGTTAACACTCTGAGTTCGATATGCTCGAGCCATTCCCCTATTGGTATATCAAAGGGACCACGTACCTCTGATTCATTCCGTATATACGGGTGATAGGTATATCGGTCCTGTCAAGGTAGCCTTTCCGGTCCTAAACCTAGCCAACATGCATCATGTACTCGGACATAGAACCAATGGCTAGGATCAACACAACTAATGTAATATTGTTTGCGGTTCATGTTGGAACCCCTTGTAGTCATTTTTACCCGTCTCAATCTACCATTCACCAATAGAAGGATTGGATTTATCATTAACATTAAAGGTGCTAGTGTTTATAACTACACCAGTTGTTGATTCTTACAACTGCACCGTATGATTGGTACCGTGGCTATATGCTAACACCACCAGTCCGATGTGGTATAGGTCTCAACCTGGTAAAGGTTTCACACATGCTACCTCGATGTTAATGATGGACCCAAATTCGTCCACCACGGTTTTCGGTGATTGATTCGATGTAGATCCGCCTACATGGAAGTTCTTACATGAACCACCTTGTTTGATCTATCAATTGAGAGTCTCTTCAACTTAGGGGCACTTCCTTTTGGTTTACCGCTAAGTTGATGCCACTCTCATTTGAGCTGACTCTTGTTTGGTCTAGTTATCCTTGTTTGTGTATGCTTTGACCCTAGTTATGCTCACGTAGGAGAATGTACTTGTTACCATCTCATCCTTTCTTTTGTCCATTTTCCAGTACCAAGAAGGAGTGTAATCCGAAGTTTCACTCTCTCATCATATTCTACCCAGTTGAGGCACCATTTCTCGTCAGGAAAGCCATTCCCTACCCTTGTGGGTCAGAGGTCCCAATTCAAGTAGACTAGTGAGGCTTTCGCCAGAACCCTCGTTAGAAGTGTTTCCCGTTTCCCCAAAGGGTACAGATACCATGAGTCAAGATAACATTTCACCAGCAAATCCCGACTCCATGGAGGCCCGTGTCACTAAGATTGAGGAGATGTTAGCAAACTTAACTGCGATGATGCAAGCTCAGGTTGGTGGTGCTCGACCGGCAGAAGTTCAGGACCAACGGAGCCGTCTCCATAGTCCTAGGGTTGTTCCTCACCTCAATGTGTTAGGTGTTGAGGATGATGTTGTGATTGACAATAGCCCTGCTATAGGAAAGTCTGAAAGTCTTGAGAACCAAGAGTTGAAGGATAAAGTTAGTCGCCTTGAACACTTGATCAGGAACCTTAAAGGTGTTGAAGATCAAATCATTGATACAGAAGGGTTGTGTTTCTTTCCTCATGTTAGGTTGCCAGAAAAATTTAAATGGACCTCTGAAAAGTTTGATGGTAGGGGTGATCCCCGTACTCACTTAAGATCTTTTATTGGCCAGTTGAGGGGAGGCTGAGGCTTCACGGATGAGCAACTGGGGCAGGCCTTCCAATTTTCACTGACTGGTGCTGCTCACCATTGGCTAATGGCCCTAGATTCTTCCTTAACCCGCACTTGGGATGACATGATGAAGGCGTTTACTCGCCAATACTCCTATAATACAGAGATAGAATTGACCAGGAGAGAGTTGGAAACAACAAAGCAAGCAGCAGGTGAAGGGTTCACTAGCTATTTGAAAAGGTTTCGGGACAAAGCGGCTCAGATGTGGGATAGGCCCAATGAGAGAGAGCAAGTGGGAATGATAGTGAGAGGACTACGAGACCCATACCGAAAGTTTTTGTTTGCTCTCCCCATCCTCAACTTCGATGGTTTGATAGTCGCGGCACAACAAGTCGAGGATGCCATCTTTCAAGAGGAACTCCCCAAAGTGGATCGGTATGCAACTGAGTCCAGTAGTAGCAGAAGACCTCCACAACAGAAAAGCTCAGGGGTCAATGCCATAATGCCTACTCTCCCTTCTGCGGCACCAACATCGTCCACAATGGTAGCTCCGTTCACACTAGAGCAAGGGACAGCTCCTCCCAGTCGACCTAAGAGGCAGTTTGCCAATTTGGGTGCATCCCTGAGTTCAGTTTTTAGCAGATTAGCGAAGGCCGGATTGATTTCTACGATCCAACCAAGGCCTATTCCCGAGCCAAAGCCACGTTGGTATAATCCAGACCTATTCTACCACTATCATTGCCAAGAAGGACATACCACAGATAACTGTTTCAATTTGAAACATGCTATACAGGACCTTTATGATGCTAAAAAGTTTGAGCTCCAACCTAAACAGCATAATGTGACCACAAATCCTCTTCCAAATCACCAATCACTCAATGCTCTTAGTGATGATTTGAAAGAATTTGACCCCACCATCTTTATTAGGCGTCTGTCTATCCAGAGCGACGGGCATGTTCATGTGGTGAAATCGGACGCGAAGCACAAACAGATCAAGACAGTTGAAGGAGAGTTTATGAAGTATCAATCAGAAGCATCTGAGACTCTTGAGATGGTACCCTATTTCAAGAACCTGAATGGTCAATTCATTAAGGAAGTGCATGACTCTTCATACTCTGGGTTTTCAGAACTGTGGCTCGATGAAATATCAGGAAAGGAGTTACCAGGTTTTGAGATCTTCTTTAACTGCGTGGTTGATCGGGCAGAGTCTTAAGCAGCCTAGTAGGCCCATCTGGGGCATCAAGCAGGATTTATGGATGATAGTAAGCTCTTTGGTACAGAAGTTCTGATGATTATAGAAGACAAAGAGGGGTTGGTCATGTCTGGGTTCAAGTCCTTCGGTGTTGTAGGTAGTCAGTCATGTTGTTAGGTATTTCCAGCTTTTTTCCCTTTCGGTTTCGTGTGAGAAGTTTTTTCTTTTTAATTTTGATGTTGTGTCAATCCAATCAAGTTTCCACATGGTGTAATCATTTCAGTTTTTAATGAAATAGTTTATTTTGAGTATTTTTTTTGTTCTCCTCCCCATTTCCATCTCTTGATGATGAATCTTGCAGTGATCTTTTGCCTATTTTCTTCAAAAAAAAAAAGGGAGGGAGCCCATCAGTCATCCGTCATTCATTTTGGTGCCAAAGCCTTGGTAATAAAAGGTCTTGAGCTCTCCACACATTTAATCCCCTTCCAACGAGTAAGGAGCTTAAAGAGAATTTTTCACATCATTCAGCCTATTAAGGGAGGCCATCCTTGGCCGCTAGTTATCCAAAAAAAAAATCCTGAGAAGTTAAACTCCACTAGTTACCCTTTTTGGGCCTAAGCCTATCCTTTGGAAAGCCCATTACGGCCTACCCATATCCCATTACCAAGGTACCCTTCACATATTTAATCCTACTAGCCTCTGGGGTCTGATTAGAAGACATTTTTTGTACTAGAGCCTGATATTGCCAATGTTGGGGAAAAGCACTTTTCCATTTCAAAATTCAATAACAAAAAAAAAATAGCAAAGCTCCAAAGGAAAGAAAGAAAGAAAGGAAAAAAAGAAAAAAAAAGGAGCAAAGCTTTAATCCAAAAGCAATCCAATACCCTAGGCAGGGGCAAGAGAGAAAATTGCTCACAAAAATTGAAGAAAAAGAAAGAAAGCAATAAAGGCAAAAATTGAAGATTCTAGTTAGACCCTGGGGGCACATTTGAGCTTTTACCCTCATTTGGAACCAAGTCCTAATCCCCATTATAACCTAACAAGTCCTCCTAGGCTAAATGTGGTGAGATTTTCTCCGATAACTTCGAGCTCACCCAGTTATGATGGAACTTAATTATCAAGGCTTTACAACCAATACATCACCAGCGGCAGGAACTACGTCCGACCTGATTCCTGATTTACTCAGGATACGTAGGCAGCTTGAGAAGTCAATTTCAAGCTCGGTCCATCCCCTCAATCACCATATTACCTTGTTTTGTTTGGGCTTGATATAAATGTCCTTGCTTGGCTTCCTATTTTGAAGGCGATTTGATCATTGCTACTTTTATCATCAGGAGATGGCCTGCTTAGACTCGAACTCTTTCTCCCGTCTCTTATTTCGACGGATTCCCAAGAGTTTCACCACTTAGTCCTTTCTTCTAAGCCTCCTTAGTTGGCGTGATTTCTCTAGTGAGCTCGTCATTCCATGTAATAGCTCCCAACTCTACACTTGGTAGAACCATTGGGTCTGCATCCTTTTCATATTATTTGATTGGCTTACTACTTATTTCTTAGAGCTTGGGCCATAGACATGATGTTTTGGGTATTTTAAAGAGCCACCCCTCAAGTCTTGAGAAGCAGCCAAAGAAGTTACTACTATCCCCGCTCATAAAATGTGGGCAACATCAGAAAGGTGCACTCACAGGAAAAAGAATGGATCAACATGTTGTGGATGTTCACCATGAGATAAAGATTTAGTTGGAGCAACCGAAGCCATTGCAATTGAAGACATCAGGCTATATTGCCATAAGTTGCAGACACATGCAAGTAATTCATATTCAAGCCAGATTTATTTGAGTTTAGGCCGAGCAAACTGGGGATGTCAGTCTGGGGCAACACTCATTGATGGGTTACCTCCCGTGTTTTAGCTTCGTTCTCATGGTGAAATTTGTTTTGGAAAAACCCTTCTTTGTCATTTTCCAATGTAAACACTTCTCACTCCTTTTTATAGTGGTGGTCATTTACACTCTCTTACGTGAGCATAGTGTTAGGATTTGCATGACTAATCTTTTTTCTAACCAATCAGGTTGATGTTTGTTTAAATTTAATTGCAATATCATTACATCTCATGATTAAAATGTTGAACATTTAAGATTTTTCGGTATTAAACCTCAAATGCATCAGCTCATGAAGATGGGTTCAATGGTTCTTTACACCATGACCAATTCCATTTCAAGTCCGGTTATTTACACCGAAGATTGGGCTTGACGGTTATTTACACCAATGTCAGCTCCATTTCAAGTCTGGTTATTTATACCGAAGATTGGTTCAGATGGTTCTTTACACCATTTCCAATTCCATTTCAAGTCCGGTTATTTACACCGAAGATTGGGTCTAACGGTTATTTACACCAATGTCAGCTCCATTTCAAGTCCGGTTATTTATACCGAAGATTGGTTCAGATGGTTCTTTACACCATTGCCGATTTCATTTCAAGTTCGGTTATTTACACCGAAGATCGGGCCTGGCGGTTATTTACACCAATGTCAGCTCCATTTCAAGTCCGGTTATTTACACCGAAGATTGGTTCAGATGGTTCTTTACACCATTGCCAATTCCATTTCAAGTCCGGTTATTTACACCGAAGATTGGTTCAATGGTTCTTTACACCATTGCCAATTCCATTTCAATTCCGATTATTTACACTGAAGATTGGTTCGGATGGTTCTTTACACCAATGCCAACTCCATTTCAAGTCCGGTTATTTACACCGAAGATTGGTTCAATGGTTTTTTACACCATGGCCAATTCCATTTCAAGTCCGGTTATTTACACCGAAGATTGGTTCAATGGTTCTTTACACCATTGCCAATTCCATTTCGAGTCCGGTTGTTTAAACCGAAGATTGGTTCGGATGGTTCTTTACACCATTGCCTATTCCATTTCAATTTCGATTATTTACACCGAAGATTGGTTCAGATGGTTCTTTACACCATTGCCAACTCCATTTCAAGTCCGGTTATTTACACCGAAGATTGGTTCAATGGTTCTTTACACCATGGCCAATTCCATTTCAAGTTCGGTTATTTACACCGAAGATTGGTTCAATGGTTCTTTGCACCATGGCCAATCCCATTTCAAGTCTAGTTATTTACACCAAGGTCAAACCTAGTTTCTCTTGTGTTTGACCATTCATTTACACCATTGCCTCATATTTGCACTTATGGTCTGTTTGGTTCTTTATACCAATGACAGCTGATTGCATCTACACTTCTTTTATCATACTTGCATTCATAGTCTACTTGGTTCTTTATACCAATATTGGCTAATTATGTTTACACCATTTTTCCATACTTACATTCGCAATCCGTTTAGTTATTTACACCTAACGGTCGATTGTATTTACAATCTTTTCCATACTCGCATTCAAGTCTACTTGGTTCTTTATACCCATGTTGGCTAATTGCATTTACACCTTTGTCTCATTTTTTACATTCATGGTGCGTTTGGTTATTTATACCTGACAGCCAATTGCATTTGTACTCTTTCATACCTGCATTCATTGTCTACTTGGTTTTTTACACTAAGAATGGCTTATTGCATGTGTGTCCTTAGTCTAGGTTTTATCTGCATATTGACCGACTACGGTAGGTTTTATATCACGGTAGCACCCACACACTACTTGATTTCGCATGTGTTATCGATCGACATTTCCTATCTTTGGCCTTATCTCTCACTTTGCATTTGCGTTTGCACCTCCGCCATCCTTGAGCCGGATGTCGGCAGTACATTGCTCTTGGTGACAAAATGGTGTGTTCTTTTCTTTGCCTTTCAACCGTTACACAGGTCTCGGTCAAAGAGGGGCAATCTGTAGACACCGAATTTTGTCACCCCCCGGCAATGATGACAATATGAAGGATTACATGTTGGATATTTTAGACTTGGAGAATTTTCAAACTTGGAGTAGAAAATGACCATTTTTTCCTATAAAATTTCAAGAGAAAATGTTTTCAAAAATTAGAATTTGATGTTGTGGATTATTGTTGTTTGTCCCCTCAAGTCGGACATTACACTTTGATGCGAGAACTGTGCGAATCGACGTCCGATTCTCTCTTTCATTATATGATCCGGGTCCCTACTTTATGCATATTTTTGTAAAGGTTCCCGATTGAGACTGCAATCATGTCTCACATCATTGGATAGTGCTCGGACTGAGCTTTCTAACGACATATTACACGTCGAATTCCGACAAACGGTTTGAAAGATATGACCCCCGAAAGTTGACTCCAAAGTTCGGTATCAGATTCCATTCCGAGCAACCAAAGCGTGCCACATGGCGCCCAAACCCCTTTGTCCAAAAGCAAGGCTTTTTGGACAATTCTCTCTAGTGTTTTAGTCCCACATCGGAAATACGAGAGAATTATCCCAAGTCCCAAGGCTATAAGAATAGCCCTTCCCCTCTTCCAAAAGGGGAGGAAAAAAATTGAGAAAAATTGGAGAGAAGGAATATGGCCCCATGAAGGTTTTTGCTAATTCCCTCTCTCTAAATAAATAATTCCTTCAAGTAAAAATCTTTGAATGTGTAATCCTTCCTTGAGCCGGGAGACTTAGTCCGATTCGGTTCGATTCAGTTCGATTTTGGTCTTGAAGCACAAGGGTTATCTCCCCTTGTTTCTTGATTAAAGCCGGTTTAAGGTATTTTTCTTTTCTATTAGAACTAGTTTATCTAATTTAATAGATTAATTTCTAATTTATTAATATTTGATTTGTTTAGATTAATTATGTTTAATTAGTCTCAATTTGGTTTAATGCGGTTTATCAGATGTAAATTGATTTATTCCGGTCCGATTAAAAATATTCAGGTTTAATTGATTCTTTTAGCTTAGTTAAGTTTAATTGTTTTTTTTACATGTTTACCTTTATTTGGTTTAGTTTTTAAGTTACTTTTGTTCTTTTAATCTGGACCCTCGGATCAGAATTTTTCATATAACCTAATCTTCCTTTCTTCTTTTCTTTTCTTTTCTTCTTCTTCTCTTCTTTTCTTTTTTCTCCTGCAGCAGCAACCGAGCCCCTCTCTTCTTTTCTTCTTCTTCTTCTTCTTCTTCTTCTTCTTCTTCTTCTTTTTCTTTCTCTTTTCCTTCCCTGCTGCTGCAACACCCAACCGGCAGCAACCGAACACTCAACTTCCCCTTCTTTTCTTTTTCTTCTTCTTCTTCTTTTTCTTTCTCTTTTCCTTCCCTGCTATTGTAACTGGCAGCAACTTCTCCTTCTTTTCTTCTTCTTCTTCTTTTCTTCTTCTTCTTCTTCTTCTTCTTCTTCTTTTTCTTTCTCTTTTCCTTCCCTGCTACTGTAACTGGCAGCAACCGAACCCCTCTTTTCTTCTTCTTCTCTTCTTTTCTTTTTTCTCCTGCAGCAGCAACCGAGCCCCTCTTTTCTTCTTCTTCTCTTCTTTTCTTTTTTCTCCTGTAGTAGAAAACCAGTCCCCTCTTCTCCTTCTTCTTCTTCTTTTTCTTCTTCTTCTTCCCCTCTTCTTTTCTCTTTTACTATGGCCGAAACCCCATCTCCTTCTCTATCTCTTTTTTATTTTATTTTCTTTTTCTTGTGTTCATTTTCTTTCGTTTATTCATTTCATTTTTTTTTTTTATTTATTTATCTTTGTAATTCAAATTGTAATATGCTCCCAACCCCTATCATTGTGTGACATTTCCTTCTATTTGCTGATCTAACCAGTAGATTGATCCCTGATTTTCAGTAGCTGTTCTATTATTGATTTGTTGAACTCGATCCCAGTTCCAACATTGTTTGACCATCTGATTTTGTTTATTTTGATTTCTTTTAAATCTGGATTTTATTCTCTGTGAAAATATCCTTCCCTGCTGCTGAAACCGAATCCGAGCCTGCACCTCCTTCTTCTTTTCTTCTCTTCTTCTCTTCTTCTCTTTTCCTTCCCTGCTGCTGCTCCTGTCCATTTGCACAAAATCCACAGATCTCCCAATATGTTGCAGGAAACCCAACATCGGGTTGCCTGAAGATGTCAATTGTCTCAGTGTGCCACCATTTTCGAGTGCAAAAGCAAGTGCCATTGATAGATCCCCAATATGTTGAGAGTTCCTGGCTCTCCCTAGTGGAACAATCTCTTTTGAAGCTCCCTCTTTGTCCTGTTATGTGAAGTACTTAATATTTGATTTGTGGAGTTGTATTATATGAGTTTCAAAACACCACTATTAACTTCCCATGTTTTTATCGTGTCTGAACCATTGATCTGCTTGATATTGCTTTTTGTTTAAAGCAGAACAGTAGGGAATGTTTAATCTCATATTGTTTATGGAAGAGAGTAAAGGGAGGTATATATATTTTATAATAGGAAATACAAGAAGAAAAACTCACTATGCTCTCTTTTCTTTGTTGGGTTTGAGATCTGTGGTGATCAGACTGTACTTGAATCTATTTTTCTCTGTGCCAACATCGGATAAGGATCTTTGACATGATTTTCTTTTTTCTGTTTTCTTTTATCTCTTAATAATATATGGGACGTAGTTTAGGGCGTGTTTAGTTTAGGACGGGCGTGGCTGGCCCCTCAAACCGGCTCGTAGCATTAGGTGCGTATTGAGGATTTGGATTTTCCTACTATCTCCTATCTTTTGTACTCCAACATTCACTTGCATTAGTGTAGTATTAATTTAGATTAATTAAAGTAACTTAGTTAATGTAATTAGTCATTTCAACTGTTGTTTATTTAATTGTGGTTTGTTAATTTAGCTTTTTTAAATCATTGCATTTGATTTCTTCATTCAATTCAATTTATTAAACTTGTGTAATTATCAATCTTTTTCCCTCTAGGGGTTTGTTTATTTTAATCAATCAACTAATTAGTTATTTAATGTAGGATAATTAACTAGATTAATTAGTTAAAAGATTCTCTTCTCATTAGATTAACTAGGGTTTTGAAAAATGTTTAACTCATCTTATGATTAGCTTAAAGTAGACATAATTAGTCCAATTAGGTTTCATAATTAATTTAATTAAACCTTAGGTTTAGTTTAATCCTCCTACACTAGATTAGGTAGATTAGAAAAAATGCATTCATTTAATGTAATTAGCCCATTTAACTTTTCTAATTTAATTAGGCCCCATTTAATTTAAAAATATTTTTACCAATTAGATTAAGTAGGATTGCAATAATTTATTTCACAAATTACTAAGGATTATGATTAACCATTTTAACTGATTCAATTTAGGATTTCATAAATTCATTAACCATTCATCTGGGTTAGGCTCAATTAATCGAATTAGTTTAATTTAGGGTTTCATAAGTTGCTAAACTAATCATAGGTTTAGGCTTATTTCATTAGCTTAATCTAAGACTCATAATACATTAATTAAATCATTTAGGCTTATTTAATTAGTGTAATCATTTCATTATTTGCATCATAACCTAGCTAGCATAATTTAGACACTTGGTTTAGGGTTTTCACATGTCATGCTTAGATACCTAGTTTAGGGTTTTCAGTGACCTAGATTTAGGACTAGTTAGTAGGGTACAAACAAACTTTGGTCAAACAGAAAGAGACCGGCCTTAGGGCCGGGCAGACTGGGTGCCTAACACCTTCCCAGTCTGTCACTTGACACTTGTCCAGAATCTTGGTGCAGACCAACCTTATCCATCAGAGTCATTAGTCTCTCTCCCTTGATTGGGGGAGACATTTATGGGTCCTAGACCCTTTCTAGGTGGCGACTCCTTTTTACCCATAACGTGTATCCCCCCTTGGCATTTGATGACCAGGGGATACTATCTCATCTCATTAGGGTCGAACCCTAGAGCGTGTGTACACGCGCTACGTGCAGTATCGCGATCCCGTGGCGGGGGCGGAGGTCCATGGTACCTACACACCTCTGCTTAGCTTTTTGAGCCCATAGATTATCCTACAACTGGGTGGCTTTCAACAGAGCTCTTTTGGCATCAGCCTCGCGACCAAAAAGGTCATCTGACATCCCTGCAGCCTCAATTTCTTGATGTACAGAATTTAGGTGATCAGAAGCTTTTTTTACTTCGTTATCAATATTGGGAAAAAATTTTCTCGCCCAAGGCTTGATATACAACTTAACTCGCTTAAGTTTCTGAGAAAGAATAAAAATAGGATTTCCAAATATTTCCTGGTTCCACACATCTTGAATTACATTATCAAAATGATCATGCTCCATCCAAA
>NW_024870075.1:17425-28614 GCF_013358625.1 Macadamia integrifolia
AGGAAAGCCATTCCCTACCCTTGTGGGTCAGAGGTCCTGATTCAATTAGACTAGTGAGGCTTTCACCAGAACCCTCATTAGAAGTGTTTCCCGTTTCCCCAAAGGGTACAGATACCATGAGTCAAGATAACATTTCACCAGCAAATCCTGACTCCATAGAGGCCCGTGTCACTAAGATTGAGGAGATGTTAGCAAACTTAACTGCGATGATGCAAGCTTAGGTTGGTGTTGCTCGACCGACAGAAGTTCAGGACCAACGGAGCCATCTCCATAGTCCTAGGGTTGTTCCTCACCTCAATGTGTTAGGTGCTGAGGATGATGTTGTGATTGACAATAGCCCTGCTATAGGAAAGTCTGAAAGTCTTGAGAACCAAGAGTTGAAGGATAAAGTCAGTCGCCTTGAACACTTGATCAGGAACCTCAAAGGTGTTGAAGATCAGATCATTGATACAGAAGGGTTATGTTTCTTTCCTCATGTTAGGTTGCCAGAAAAATTTAAATGGACCTCTGAAAAGTTTGATGGTAGGGGTGATCCCCGTACTCACTTAAGATCTTTTATTGGCCAGTTGAGGGGAGGCCGAGGCTTCACGGACGAGCAACTGGGGCAGGCCTTCCAATTTTCACTGACTGGTGCTGCTCACCATTGGCTCATGGCCCTAGATTCTTCCTCAACCCGCACTTGGGACGACATGATGAAGGCGTTTACTCGCCAATACTCCTATAATACAGAGATAGAGTTGACCAGGAGAGAGTTGGAAACAACAAAGCAAGCAGCAGGTGAAGGGTTCACTAGCTATTTGAAAAGGTTTCGGGACAAAGCGGCTCAGATGTGGGATAGGCCCAATGAGAGAGAGCAAGTGGGAATGATAGTGAGAGGACTGCGAGACCCATACCGAAAGTTTTTGTTTGCTCTCCCCATCCTCAACTTCGATGGTTTGATAGTCGCGGCACAACAGGTCGAGGATGCCATCTTTCAAGAGGAACTCCCCAAAGTGGATCGGTATGCAACTGAGTCCAGTAGTAGCAGAAGACCTCCACAACAGAAAAGCTCAGGGGTCAATGCCATAATGCCTACTCTCCCTTCTGCGGCACCAACATCGTCCACAATGGTAGCTCCGTTCACACTAGAGCAAGGGACAGCTCCTCCCAGTCGACCTAAGAGGCAGTTTGCTAATTTGGGTGCATCCCTGAGTTCAGTTTTTAGCAGATTAGCGAAGGCCGGATTGATTTCCACGATCCAACCAAGGCCTATTCCCGAGCCAAAGCCACGTTGGTATAATCCAGACCTATTCTGCCACTATCATTGCCAAGAAGGACATACCACAGATAACTGTTTCAATTTGAAACATGCTATACAGGACCTTTATGATGCTAAAAAGTTTGAGCTCCGACCTAAACAGCCTAATGTAACCACAAATCCTCTTCCAAATCACCAATCACTCAATGCTCTTAGTGAGGATTTGAAAGAATTTGACCCCACCATCTTTATTAGGCGTCTGTCTATCCAGAGCGAGGGGCATGTTCATGTGGTGGAATCGGACGCGAAGCACAAACAGATTAAGACAGTTGAAGGAGAGTTTATGAAGTATCAATCAGAAGCATCTGAGACTCTTGAGATGGTACCCTATTTCAAGAAACCGAATGGTCAATTCATTAAGGAAGTGCATGACTCTTCATACTCTGGGTTTTCAGAACTGTGGCTCGATGAAATATCAGGAAAGGAGTTACCAGGTTTTGAGATCTTCTTTAACTGCGTGGTTGATCGGGCAGAGTCTTAAGCAGCCTAGTAGGCCCATCTGGGGCATCAAGGAGGATTTATGGATGATAGTAAGCTCTTTGGTACAGAAGTTCTGATGATTATAGAAGACAAAGAGGGGTTGGTCATGTCTGGGTTCAAGTCCTTCGGTGTTGTAGGTAGTCAGTCATGTTGTTAGGTATTTCCAGCTTTTTTCCCTTTCGGTTTCGTGTGAGAAGTTTTTTCTTTTTAATTTTGATGTTGTGTCAATCCAATCAAGTTTCCACATGGTGTAATCGTTTCAGTTTTTAATGAAATAGTTTATTTTGAGTATTTTGTTTGTTCTCCTCCCCATTTCCATCTCTTGATGATGAATCTTGCAGTGATCTTTTGCCTATTTTCTTCAAAAAAAAAAGGGAGGGAGCCCATCAGTCATCCGTCATTCATTTTGGTGCCAGAGCCTTGGTAATAAAAGGTCTTGAGCTCTCCACACATTTAATCCCCTTCCAACGAGTAAGGAGCTTAAAGAGAATTTTTCACATCATTCAGCCTATTAAGGGAGGCCATCCTTGGCCGCTAGTTATCCAAAAAAAAAATCCTGAGAAGTTAAACTCCACTAGTTACCCTTTTTGGGCCTAAGCCTATCCTTTGGAAAGCCCATTACGGCCTACCCATATCCCATTACCAAGGTACCCTTCACATATTTAATCCTACTAGCCTCTGGGGTCTGATTAGAAGACATTTTTTGTACTAGAGCCTGATATTGCCAATGTTGGGGAAAAGCACTTTTCCATTTCAAAATTCAATAACAAAAAAAAAATAGCAAAGCTCCAAAGGAAAGAAAGAAAGAAAGGAAAAAAAGAAAAAAAAAGGAGCAAAGCTTTAATCCAAAAGCAATCCAATACCCTAGGCAGGGGCAAGAGAGAAAATTGCTCACAAAAATTGAAGAAAAAGAAAGAAAGCAATAAAGGCAAAAATTGAAGATTCTAGTTAGACCCTGGGGGCACATTTGAGCTTTTACCCTCATTTGGAACCAAGTCCTAAGCCCCATTATAACCTAACAAGTCCTCCTAGGCTAAATGTGGTGAGATTTTCTCCGATAACTTCGAGCTCACCCAGTTATGATGGAACTTAATTATCAAGGCTTTACAACCAATACATCACCAGCGGCAGGAACTACGTCCGACCTGATTCCTGATTTACTCAGGATACGTAGGCAGCTTGAGAAGTCAATTTCAAGCTCGGTCTATCACCTCAATCACCATATTACCTTGTTTTGTTTGGGGCTTCACATGAATGTCCTTTCTTGGCTTCCTATTTTGAAGGCGATTTGATCATTGTTACTTTTATCATCAGGAGATGGCCTACTTAGACTCGAACTTTTTCTCCCGTCTCTTATTCCGACGGATTCCCAAGAGTTTTACCACTTAGTCCTTTCTTCTAAGCCTCCTTAGTTGGCGTGATTTCTCTAGTGAGCTCGTCATTCCATGTAATAGCTCCTAACTCTACACTTGGTAGAATCATTGGGTCTGCATCCTTTTCATATTGTTTGATTGTCTTACTACTTGTTTCTTAGAGTTTGTGCCACAGACATGATGTTTTGGATATTTTAAGGAGCCACCCCTCAAGTCTTGAGAAGCAGCTAAAGAAGTTACTACTATCCCCGCTCATAAAATGAGGGCAACATCAGAAAGGTGCACTCACAGGGAAAAGAATGGATCAACATGTTGTGGATGTTCACCATGAGATAAAGATTTGGTTGGAGCAACCGAAGCCATTGCAATTGAAGACATCAGGCTATATTGCCATAAGTTGCAGACACATGCAAGTAATTCATATTCAAGCCAGATTTATTTGAGTTTAGGCCGAGCAAACTGGGGATGTCAGTCTGGGGCAACACTCATTGATGGGTTACCTCCCGTGTTTTAGCTTCGTTCTCATGGTGAAATTTGTTTTGGCAAAACCCTTCTTTGTCATTTTCCAATGTAAACACTTCTCACTCCTTTTTATAGTGGTGGTCATTTACACTCTCTTACGTGAGCATAGTGTTAGGATTTGCATGACTAATCTTTTTTCTAACCAATCAGGTTGATGTTTGTTTAAATTTAATTGCAATATCATTACATCTCATGATTAAAATGTTGAACATTTAAGATTTTTCGGTATTAAACCTCAAATGCATCAGCTCATGAAGATGGGTTCAATGGTTCTTTACACCATGATCAATTCCATTTCAAGTCCGGTTATTTACACCGAAGATTGGGCCTGACGGTTATTTACACCAATGTCAGCTCCATTTCAAGTCCGGTTATTTATACCGAAGATTGGTTCGGATGGTTCTTTACACCATTGCCGATTCCATTTCAAGTCCGGTTATTTACACCGAAGATTGGGCCTGACGGTTATTTACAGCAATGTCAGCTCCATTTCAAGTCCAGTCATTTACACCGAAGATTGGTTCAGATGGTTCTTTACACCATTGCCAATTCCATTTCAAGTCCGGTTATTTACACCGAAGATTGGTTCAATGGTTCTTTACACCATTGCCAATTCCATTTCAATTCCGATTATTTACACCGAAGATTGGTTCGGATGGTTCTTTACACCAATGCCAACTCCATTTCAAGTCCGGTTATTTACACCGAAGATTGGTTCAATGGTTCTTTACACCATGGCCAATTCCATTTCAAGTCCGGTTATTTACACCGAAGATTGGTTCAATGGTTCTTTACACCATTGCCAATTCCATTTCGAGTCCGGTTATTTAAACCGAAGATTGGTTCGGATGGTTCTTTACACCATTGCCAATTCCATTTCAAGTCCGGTTATTTACACCGAAGATTGGTTCAATGGTTCTTTACACCATTGCCAATTCCATTTCAATTCCGGTTATTTACACCGAAGATTGGTTCGGATGGTTCTTTACACCAATGCCAACTCCATTTCAAGTCCGCTTATTTACACCGAAGATTGGTTCAATGGTTCTTTACACCATGGCCAATTTCATTTCAAGTCTGGTTATTTACACCAAGGTCAAACCTAGTTTCTCTTGTGTTTGACCATTCATTTACACCATTGCCTCATATTTGCACTTATGGTCTGTTTGGTTCTTTATACCAATGACAGCTGATTGCATCTACACTTCTTTTATCATACTTGCATTCATAGTCTACTTGGTTCTTTATTCCAATATTGGCTAATTATGTTTACACCATTTTTCCATACTTACATTCGCAATCCGTTTAGTTATTTACACCTAACGGTCGATTGTATTTACAATCTTTTCCATACTCGCATTCAAGTCTACTTGGTTCTTTATACCCATGTTGGCTAATTGCATTTACACCTTTGTCTCATTTTTTACATTCATGGTGTGTTTGGTTATTTATACCTGACAGCCAATTGCATTTGTACTCTTTCATACCTGCATTCATTGTCTACTTGGTTTTTTACACTAAGAATGGCTTATTGCATGTGCGTCCTTAGTCTAGGTTTTACCTGCATATTGACCGACTACGGTAGGTTTTATATCATGGTAGCACCCACACGCTATTTGATTTCGCATGTGTTATCGATCGACATTTCCTATCTTTGGCCTTATCTCTCACTTTGCATTTGCATTTGCACCTCCGCCATCCTTGAGCTGGATGTCGGTAGCACATTGCTCCTGGTGACAAAATGGTGTGTTGTTTTCTTTGCCTTTCGACTGTTACACAGGTCTCAGTCAAAGAGGGGCAATCTGTAGACACCGAATTTTGTCACCCCCCGGCAATGATGATAATATGAAGGATTACATGTTGGATATTTTAGACTTGGAGAATTTTCAAACTTAGAGTAGAAAATGACCATTTTTTCCTATAAACTTTCAAGAGAAAATGTTTTCAAAAATTAGAATTTGATGTTGTGGATTATTGTTGTTTGTCTCCTCAAGTCGGACATTACACTTTGATGCGAGAACTATGCGAATCGATGCCCGATTCTCTCTTTCATTATATGATCGGGGTCCCTACTTTATGCATATTTTTGTAAAGGTTCCTGATCGAGACTACAATCGTGTCTCACATCATTGGATAGTGCTCGGACTGAGCTTTCTAACGACATATTACACGTCGAATTCCGACAAACGGTTTGAAAGATATGACCCCCGAAAGTTGACTCCAAAGTTCGGTATCAGATTCCATTCCGAGCAATCAAAGGGTGCCACGTGGTGCCCAAATCCCTTTGTCCAAGAGCAAGCCTTTTGGGACAATTCTCTCTAGTTTTTTAGTCCCACATCGGAAATTTGAGAGAATTGTCCCAAGTCCCAAGGCTATAAGAATAGCCCTTCCCCTCTTCCAAGAGGGGGGGAGAAAAAAATGGAGAAAAATTGGAGAGAAGGAATATGGCCCCATGAAGGTTTTTGCTAATTCCCTCTCTCTAAATAAATAATTCCTCCAAGTAAAAATCTTTGAATGTGTAATCCTTCCTTGAGCCGGGAGACTTAGTCCGATTCGGTTCAGTTCGGTTTTGGCCTTGAAGCACAAGGGTTATCTCCCCTTGTTTCTTGATTAAAGCCGGCTTAAGGTATTTTTCTTCTCCTAATTGCAATTTAGAACTAACTTATCTAATTTGATAAATTAATTTCTAATTTATTAATAATTAATTTGTTTAGGTTAATTATGTTTAATTAGTCTCAGTTTGGTTTATTTCGGTTCAATTAAAGGTATTTAGGTAATTGTTAGGTAATTGATTTTTTAGATTAATTAAGTTTAATTTTTTTTTTTTAACATGTAGATTTGATTTGGTTTAGTCTTTTTAAATTGTTTTTTGTTCTTTTAATCTAGACCCTTAGATTAGGATCTCAAACCCTAATTTCCTCCCCCTCTTTCTTCTTTTCTTCTTCTTCTTCTCTTCTTTTCTTTTTCTCCTGCAGCAGCAACCGAACTCCCTTCTTTTCTTCTTCTTCTTCTTCTTCTTCTTCTTTTTCTTTCTTTTTTCCTTTCCTGCTGCTGTAACTGGTAGCAACTGAAGCCCATTCTCTCTCTCCTTTCTGAAACCCAACACCTCCCTCTCTCTCCCATCAAACCTCTCTTCTCTCCGTGTTCTTACCTGTAATCCGCTTCGACGAACGAGAAGAAGAAGAAGAACAGAGGAAAAAGGGTGAAAAAGCTAAACCAGAGAGAGACAGAGACAATCATGGACGAGAATTCCATATATGTTGAATGAGTGCTTCACGAAGAGGGTGAATACAGTACCAGCAACAATAACCAAGGATGGCAGAAGGTCACCTATGCGAAACGCCAGAGAAAGAACTCGGCGAAGAACTCAGATGTAGGTTCCGATCTCGGAAAATTCCGTTTGAATGGATCCGTAGGAGGCGAAAAGTCTAACGTTTTTCAGTCTATTGAACAAAAATCAGAAGAACGCCGTAGAGCCCTAGAAGTTCAGAAGGCTGCTGCTGCTGCTGCTGTTGCTTCTGCGGGCGCGGTTGTTCCCAGATCGAAACACCATTCTGATGATGATGGGGACGATAGCGATGTTGAAGCATCCGGTGGTGTTGAGAATGGGACCGTTGAGGCTAAGAAGCCTAAGGCGCCCAAGAACACTGTGGCCGATGCGGCTTCCAAGATCGATGCTTCTCATCTCAACGCTTACCTCATTGATGCTACAGCATCGTATGAATCACAGCAGGATATCCAGCTTATGCGTTTTGCCGATTACTTCGGTCTCGCCTTCTCTGGGGTGAGCGCAGCCCAGTTCCCGTGGACGAAGATTTTCAAGGAGTCCCCGTTGCAAAGATCGTCGATACACCCCTCTCTCACATTTCTGAGGCTGTTTATAAGACGTCAACTGACCGGATCAACCAACGATCTTCTGATGCTCTTGTTGTTTTCGTTTTGTGGTCATTGGATAGCATTCTAGCTGACCTAGCAATTCACCAAGGTCCTGTTAAAGGCTCCAAAAAGGTTTTGCCCAAGACTCCAAAATTTCCCATAATTGAATGATCCGCACATTAATTGTTGGGTTTTGATGTTATTTGACAGTCAAAAACTCGGTTCAGTGTGGATTAAATGATTTTGATAAATTAGTCCCTTTTCTTTTTTTTGTTTTCTTTTATCTCTTCATAATATATGAGACGTAGTTTAGGGCGTGTTTAGTTTAGGACGGGCGTGGCTGGCCCCTCAAACCGGCTCGTAGCATTAGGTGCGTATTGGGGATTTGGGTTTTCCTACTATCTCCTATCTTTTGTACTCCAACATTCACTTGCATTAGTGTAGTATTAATTTAGATTAATTAAAGTAACTTAGTTAATGTAATTAGTCATTTCAACTGTTGTTTATTTAATTGTGGTTTGTTAATTTAGCTTTTTTAAATCATTGCATTTGATTTCTTCATTCAATTCAATTTATTAAACTTGTGTAATTACCAATCTTTTTCCCTCTAGGGGTTTGTTTATTTTAATCAATCAACTAATTAGTTATTTAATGTAGGATAATTAACTAGATTAATTAGTTAAAAGATTCTCTTCTCATTAGATTAACTAGGGTTTTGAAAAATGTTTAACTCATCTTAGGATTAGCTTAAAGTAGACATAATTAGTCCAATTAGGTTTCATAATTAATTTAATTAAACCTTAGGTTTAGTTTAATCCTCCTATACTAGATTAGGTAGATTAGAAAAAATGCATTCATTTAATGTAATTAGCCCATTTAACTTTTCTAATTTAATTAGGCCCCATTTAATTTAAAAATATTTTTACCAATTAGATTAAGTAGGATTGCAATAATTTATTTCACAAATTACTAAGGATTAGGATTAACCATTTTAACTGATTCAATTTAGGATTTCATAAATTTATTAATCATCCATCTAGGTTAGGCTCAATTAATCGAATTAGTTTAATTTAGGGTTTCATAAGTTGCTAAACTAATCCTAGGTTTAGGCTTATTTCATTAGCTTAATCTATGACTCATAATACATTAATTAAATCATTTAGGCTTATTTAATTAGTGTAATCATTTCATTATTTGCATCATAACCTAGTTAGCATAATTTAGACATTTGGTTTAGGGTTTTCACATGTCATGCTTAGATACCTAGTTTAGGGTTTTCAGTGACCTAGATTTAGGACTAGTTAGTAGGGTACAAACAAACTTCGGTCAAACAAAAAGAGACCGGCCTTCGGGTCGGGCAGACTGGGTGCCTAACACCTTCCCAGTCTGTCACTTGACACTTGCCCAGAATCTTGGTGCAAACTAGCCTTATCCATCAGAGTCATTAGTCTCTCTCCCTTGATTGGGGGAGACATTTATGGTCCTAGACCCTTTTCTAGGTGGCGACTCCCTTTTACCCATAGCGTGTATCCCCCCCTTGGCATTTGACGACCAGGGGATACTATCTCATCTCATTAGGGTTGAACCCTAGAGCGTGTGTACACGCGTTACGTGCAGTATCGCGATCTCGCGGGGGTGGAGGTCCATGGTACCTACACCAGGTTGACCTTGATTATGGAAATTGGAAGGCCCTGCTTGGTTGCCCTGATTCCAAGAGAAATCTGGGTGATTTCTCCATCCTGGATTGTAGGTATTACTATATGGATTATTCTGGTATAAGGCATTAACACTATCATTAGAAGTGCCCCCAGAGGTGTTGAGGCATTCTTCTATGACATGTCCAGGGGACTGGCACCAAGCACAAATCTTAACCAAATTGACTGATGATGGCTCTCTAGGAACAATAGCCTCAATCCTCTTGATTAGGCTATCCAAATGGGCTTCCTTGGCTACTATCCCATCCACAAAATATCCTTTCCCTCCTATGGTTCTTTCACTCTCTTGGGTTGATTCCCACTCACGGGTTTTGTCAGGTAAGTCAAGTAAGAATTCCCATGCCTTTCCTTCATCTATAAAGGATGTGAATCCCTCAGGGCACATAGACTCTATCATTTGTTTAGTTGGGTAATCAATACCCTCATAAATTATTTGACATAAATGCCATAGGTCTAGGCCATGGTGAGGGCATTCTTGGAGTAGATCCTTGAATCTCTCCATAAGTTTGGAAAATGACTCACTAGGCTTTTGCCTAAACTGAAGGATATCACTTCTAAGCTTATTGGTCTTGTGAGTTGGGAAAAACTTCTTAAGGAAGACAACTGTGAACTGTTCCCATGAGGTTATAGAATTTGTGGGTAACCCATACAACCACTTCTTAGCTTGGTCTTTCAATGCAAAAGTGATAAACCTAAGCTTAACAGCATCATCAGAAAGCTGTTGGATCTTAATTAGAACACATACCTCTTCAAATTCCCTTAGAAATAGATATGCATCCTCAGAGGTCAACCCATGGAAGTGGGGCAACATAGTGATGTATTGAGATTTGAGTTCAAAATTATTGCACTGGGCTTGTAGTAGAACTATGCAGGAAGGTTGGACTGTTCTAATAGGGTAGAACCTATCTTTCAGAGATTTAGGTGAAGGGTTTTATTGTTCGTCTTCCATATTGAAGGGTTTTAAAGAGAACAAATGTATTGGGTCACTACTTGTTGGATCTCTTCTTTCTAACCGATTCTTGGTATTACGTACCCACCTAACACTCATGCAACAGAAAACTACCCGCAACTAAAGTAAGACAAGCTCAAAAGAATGGATAGCAAAACTTTTTTTTTTAATGATTTTTTTTTATTTTTTATTTTTTTGGCTTTTTGGGAGTTTACCGGCAGGGATCCGGGGTTGCTCAGGTCAATTCCTAAGGTACTGCTACAGGGCGAAACCTGTCTTTATCATACTGTGAGGCATAGCGACCTCCACCGATACAACTATTATTGCAAGTTGTTATTCTCAGGTATTCAATAAAAGAAAAAAAAGAAACAAAACAAAACAAACAAAGCACTCCGATTTACCAAAAGAAAGCGAAAAATAATATGAAACTGTCTCCCTGGCAATGGTGCCAAAAACTTGTTTGAGATTTAAAATGTAACCGCAAGCGTACGGATCAGTGTAGCTACGGGTCGGACACAGGGAGAGCAGCCACTTTATTTTTTTATTTATTTTAATAATATGAAAGTGAACCGATTAATGGTTGTGATTTAATTTTAATTACCATCCTAAACATACGTATCTAAAATAACGTCCTAACCATTCGTCATCTAAGAATTTAAAGACGCAAGCCACGCAATTAAAATTAAATAAATAAATAACCCACGGAATTAAAAATAAATAAATAAATAAAGGAAAAAAATGCTGAAATAAAAATAAAGTAAAAGAAAGGGGACAAAGCTAGAGAGAGACTCACAAGTAGGTTTCTCTACTTAGCCCGAGGGATGCATCATAATATGAGCTTCCCTACTTGACCAGAGAGTCACTCTTACAAGGGTTACTCTACTTGGCTTTAGGGAAAGGGAGACAATTAAAATAAAAGCAATAAATTGATGGTTCTATGGCTAAGAGGGGCAAAGCCAACACATACACTAGCCATG
>NW_024870075.1:29505-43429 GCF_013358625.1 Macadamia integrifolia
AAAGAAGATAAAGATAAGAAAATTTCCAATTAAAAAAAAAAAAGAGAGGAAAAGAAAGGAGCAAAGCTCTAATCCAAAAGCAATCCAATACCCTAGGCAGGGGCAAGAGAGATAATTGCTCACAAAAATGGAAGAAAAATAAAGAAGGCAATAAAGATGAAAATTACAAGATTCTAGTTAGACCCTGGGGGCATATTTGTGCTTTTACCCTCATTTGAAACCAAGTCCTAAGCCCCATTATAACCCATCAAGTCCTCTTAGGCTAAATGTGGTGAGATTTTCTCCGATAACTTCGAGCTCACCCAGTTATGATCGAACTTAATTATCAAGGCTTTACAACCAATACATCATCCGCGGCAGGAACTACGTCCGACCTGATTCCTGGTTTACTTAGGATACGTAGGCAACTTGAGAAGTCAATTTCAAGCTCGGTCCATTGATCATTGCTACTTTTATCATCAGGAGATGGCCTGCGTAGACTCGAACTCTTTCTCCCGTCTCTTAATCCGACAGATTTCCAAGAGTTTCCCCACTTAGTCCTTTCTTCTAAACCTCCTTAATTGGCGTGATTTCTCTAGTGAACTCGTCATTCCGTGTAAT
The DNA here is from genome assembly GCF_013358625.1 of Macadamia integrifolia. Taxonomy (NCBI): domain Eukaryota; kingdom Viridiplantae; phylum Streptophyta; class Magnoliopsida; order Proteales; family Proteaceae; genus Macadamia; species Macadamia integrifolia. The sequence goes on from NW_024870075.1 coordinate 30,106, forward strand.
AGCTCCCAACTCTACACTTGGTAAAACCATTGGGTTTGCATCCTTTTCATATTGTTTGATTGTCTTACTACTTATTTCTTAGAGCTTGTGCCACAGACATGATGTTTTGGGTATTTTAAGGAGCCACCCCTCAAGTCTTGAGAAGCAGCTAAGGAAGTTACTACTATCCCCACTCATAAAATGCGGGCAACATCAGAAAGGTGCACTCACAAGAAAAAGAAGGGATCAATATGTTGTGGATGTTTATCATGAGATAAAGATTTGGTCGGAGCAATCGAAAGCCATTACAATTGAAGACATCAGACTATATTGCCATAAGTTGTAGATACATGCAAGTAATGCATATTCAGGCCAAATTTATTTGAGTTTAGGCCGAGCAAACTAGAGATGTCACAGTCTAGGGCACCACTCATTGATGGGTTACCTCCCTTGTTTTAGCTTCGTTCTCATGATGAATTTCGTTTTGGCAAAATCCTTCTTTGTCATTTTCCAATGTAAACACTTCTCACTCCTTTTTATAATAGTGGTCACTTACACTCTCTTACGTGAGCACAGTGTTACGATTTGCATGACTAATCCTTTGACTAACCAATCAGGTTGATGTTTGTTTAAATTTAATTGCAATATCATTACATCTTATGATTAAAATGTTGAACATTTAAGATTTTTAGGTTTTTAACCTCAAATGCATTAGCTCATGAAGATTGGTTTCAATGGTTCTTTACACCATGGCCAAATCTATTTCAAGTCCAGTTATTTATGCTGAAGATTGGGCCTGGCAGTTATTTAAACCAATGTCAACTCCATTTCAAGTCGGTTATTTACACCGAAGATTGGTTCGGATGGTTCTTTACACCATTGCCAATTTCATTTCAAGTCCGGTTGTTTAAACCGAAGATTGGTTCGGATGGTTCTTTACACCATTGCCAATTCCATTTCAAGTCCGGTTATTTACACCGAAGATTGGTTCAATGGTTCTTTACACCATGGCCAATTCCATTTCAAGTCCGATTATTTACACTGAAGATTAGGCCTGGCGGTTATTTACACCAATGTCAGCTCCATTTCAAGTCTGGTTATTTACACCGAAGATTGGTTCAATGGTTCTTTACACCATTGCCAATTCCATTTCAAGTCTGGTTATTTATACCGAAGATTGGTTCAATGGTTCTTTACACCATGGCCAATTCCATTTCAAGTCTGATTATTTACACCGAAGATTGGGCGTGGCGGTTATTTACACCAATGTCAGCTCCATTTCAAGTCTGGTTATTTACACTGAAGATTGGTTCAATGGTTCTTTACACCATTGCCAATTCCATTTCAAGTCCGATTATTTACACTGAAGATTGGGCCTGACGGTTATTTACACCAATGTCAGCCCCATTTCAAGTCTGATTATTTACACTGAAGATTGGTTCGGATGGTTCTTTACACCATTGCCAATTCCATTTCAAGTCCGATTATTTACACCGAAGATTGGGCCTAACGGCTATTTACACCAATGTCAGCACCATTTCAAGTCCGGTTATTTACACCGAAGATTAGGCCTGGCGGTTATTTACACCAATGTCAGCTCCATTTCAAGTCCGGTTATTTACACCGAAGATTGGTTCAATGGTTCTTTACACCATTGCCAATTCCATTTCAAGTCCAGTTATTTACACCGAAGATTGGTTCAATGGTTCTTTACATCATGGCCAATTCCATTTCAAGTCCGATTATTTACACCGAAGATTTGGTCTGGCGGTTATTTACACCAATGTCAGCTCCATTTCAAGTCCGGTTATTTACACCAAAGATTGGTTCAATGGTTCTTTACACCATTGCCAATTCCATTTCAAGTCTGGTTATTTACACTGAAGATTGGGCCTGATGGTTATTTACACCAATGTCAGCCCCATTTCAAATCTGGTTATTTACACTGAAGATTGGTTCGGATGGTTCTTTACACCATTGCCAATTCCATTTCAAGTCCGGTTATTTACACTGAAGATTGGGCCTAACGGCTATTTACACCAATGTCAGCCCCATTTCAAGTCCGGTTATTTACACTGAAGATTGGTTCGGATGGTTCTTTACACCATTGCAAATTCCATTTCAAGTCTAGTTATTTACATTGAAGATTAGGCCTGGCGGTTATTTACACCAATGTCAGCTCCATTTCTAGTCCAGTTATTTACACCGAAGATTGGTTCAGATGGTTCTTTACACCATTGCTAATTCCATTTCAAGTCTAGTTGCTTATACTGCAGATTGGGCCTGACGGTTATTTATACCAATGTCAGCTCCATTTCGAGTCCAGTTATTTACACTGAAGATTGGGTCTGACGGTTATTTACACTAATGTTAGTCTCACCATGTAGTCCAGTTATTAAAGCTGAAGATTGGATCTGACGGTTATTTACACCAATGTCACCTCCATTTAATTCTAGTTATTTTCGAACTGAAGAACGTGTCTGGTAGTTATTTATACCAATGCCATTTCTATCTTAAGTCCGGCTGTTGAGATTGAAAGTTGCGTCTGGTGGTTATTTACACCTAGGTCAAACCTAGTTTCTCTTGTGTTTGACCATTCATTTAAACCATTGTCTTATATTTGCATTTATGGTCTGCTTAGTTCTTTATACCAATGGCGACTGATTGCATCTACACCATCATCTCATATTTACATTCAAGGTCTGCTTGGTTCTTTATACCAATAATAGCTGATTGCATTTACACTTCTTTTATCATACTTGCATTCATAGTCTACTTGGTTCTTTATACCAATATTGGCTAATTACGTTTACACATTTTTTCCATATTTACATTCGCAATCCGTTTAGTTATTTACACCTAACGGTCGATTGGATTTACACTCTTTTCCATACTCGCATTCAAGTCTACTTGGTTCTTTATACCAATGTTGGCTAATTGCATTTACACCTTTGTCTCATTTTTACATTCATGGTGTGTTTGGTTATTTATACCTGACAGCCAATTGCATTTGTACTCTTTCATACCTTCATTCATTGTCTACTTGGTTCTTTGCACTAAGAATGGCTTATTGCATGTGCGTCCTTAATCTAGGTTTTACCTGCATATTGACCGACTATGGTAGGTTTTATATCATGGTAGCACCCACACACTACTTGATTTCACATGTGTTATCGATCGACATTTCCTATCTTTGGTCTTATCTCTCATTTTGCATTTGCATTTGCACCTCCGCCATCCTTGAGCCGGATGTTGGTAGTACATTGCTCTTGGTGACAAAATGGTATGTTCTTTTCTTTGCCTTTCGACTGTTACACAGGTCTCGGTCAAATAGGGGCAATCTGTAGACACCGAATTTTGTCACCCCCCAGCAATGATGACAATATGAAGGATTACATGTTGGATATTTTAGACTTGGAGAATTTTCAAACTTAGAGTAGAAAATGACCATATTTTCCTATAAACTTTCAAGAGAAAATGTTTTCAAAAATTAGAATTTGATATTGTGGATTATTGTTGTTTGTCCCCTCAAGTCGGACATTACACTTTGATGCGAGAACTATACGAATCGACGCCCGATTCTCTCTTTCATCATATGATTCGGGTCCCTACTTTATGTATATTTTCATAAAGGTTTTCGGTCGAGACTACAATCATATCTCACATCATTGGATAGTGCTCGAACTGAGCTTTCTAACGGCATATTACACGTCGAATTCCGACAAACGGTTTGAAAGATATGATCCCCGAAAGTTGACTCCAAAGTTCGGTATCAGATTCCATTCCGAGCAACCAAAGGGTGCCACATGGCGCCCAAACCCCTTTGTCCAAATTTTTGGACAATTCTCTCTAGTTTTTTAGTCCCACATTGGAAATATGAGAGAATTGTCCCAAGTCCCAAGGCTATAAGAATAGCCCTCCCTCTCTTCCAAAAAGGGGGGAAAAATTAAGAATTTGGGAGAGAGGATGGCCCCATTAAGGTTTTGGCTAACTTCTTCCCTCTAAAATCAAATATTCTCCAAGTCTAAAAGTTTAATACATTAATCCTTCCTTGAGCTGGGAGATCTTGTCCGGTTCTGTTCGATTTGGGGCTTGAAGCACAAGGGTTATCTCCCTTATTTCTTGATTAAAGCCGGTTCAAGGTATTTATTTATTTATTTATTTTCTCCCAATAGCGATTTAGAATTAATTTAATTAAAAAATTAGTTTCTAATTTATTAATAATTGATTTATTTAGATTAATTATGTTTAATTAGTTTCAGTTTGGTTCAATATGGTTTATTAGATGTGAATTGATTTATTCCGGTCCAATTAAAGGTATTTAGGTTTAATTGATTCTTTTAGATTAATTAGGTTTAATTGGTTTTTTTTAACATGTTTACTTAAATAGATTTGATTTGGTTTAGTTTTTTTTTTGTAAATTGTTTTTTGTTCTTTTAGTCTAGACCCTTAGATTAGGATCTCAGCCCTAACCTAATCCCACTGTTTTTTCTTCTTCCTCTCTTCCATCTCTCTTCTCCAGCCGCCCCTCTACAGTCCCTTTCTTCCTCAATGACCGAAATCCCAAGCCATCATCCTCTTTCTTTTCATCATACCTACAATCTTCCCTTCCCCTTCCCTTCTTGTTCCTTGGCAACACCTGAACTCATCCCTTTTCTATTTTTATTCTGTGACCGAACCTCTCCCATCCGCCCCTTTTCTCTTTTCTCCCATGGCTGAAACCTGCAACTACTCCTTTCTTCTTCTTCTTCTTCTTCTTTTTCTCTTCTTCTTCCCTGCTGCTGCAACTGAAACCTACAACTACTCCTTATTCTTCTTCTTCTTCTTCCTCTTCTTTTTCTTTTTCTCTTCTTCTTCCCTGCTGCTGCAACCGAAACCTGCAACTACTCCTTATTCTTCTTCTTCTTCTTCCTCTTCTTTTCTTTCTTTTCTTCCTTTGCTGAAACCGAATTCCACCATCTTCTTCTTCTTTCCTTCACTTGGCCGCATCATTCATGTCTAAACCTGCAACCAAATCCATCCTCACCTTCATTCCTTCCATTATCGAAATCTGAACCATATTCTTCTTCTCCTTCTTCACTGCTGAACCAGCACCAACCGAACCCCCCCTTTTTCCCTCTTTTTTTTTTAATTTCTTTTCTTCCTTTTAATCTAAAATTCTAATAAAAAAAAAAAAAAAAAACTTAAGCTTAGTAGTAAATCTAGCTTAGGTATTTTATTTTACTTTCAACATGGTCTAATCATATTTCTTACCATTTGTTGGAATATTTTTAATCCATATCATACTCTAATTGGCTTCCATCATATCTGGTTTAATAATTTTGCTTTAATTTATTGTAGCTAATCTAAACAATTTAAGTTAACCATTTTTTTTTTTAAAAATCTATTTACCAGTTTAATTAGGTAAATCATAACCTTAGAGCAATTTAGATTTATTTCATATAATGTAGTATATACTTAGATTTAGCATATCCGCTTTTTTTTTTACCTAATCTAGGATAGTTTTAGGCATCTTTCACTTAGTTGTTCGAAAATCCATTAAACAATAAGATCAAAGTAGGACTCATGTTGCATTCAACCAATCTTTTAGATTCAATTTTAAACCCTAGATAAGTGTAACTAGACTAACTAGCTTTAATTACATCCCTCTTTTGATCATCTAATATAGTTAATAAACGTAGTTTTAATCTAGTTAAAAGTCATTTGCAAACTAGCATAAATAGGATTCCATGCCATACTTTACTTTACCAACCATTTAGGTACCGCTTGCAAATAATCTATTATAGGATCTCATGATGTGTTAAATCTTTAATCATACCAATTAGTTCAATTTAGGATTTTATAATTTCATTAACCATCCATCTAGGCTAGGCTCAATTAAACCCATTAGTTCAATTTAGGATTTCATAAGTTCATTAATCATCCATCTAGGTTAGACTCAATTAATCGAATTAATTAATTTAGGGTTTCATAAGTTGCTAAACTAATCCTAGGTTTAGGCTTCTTTAATTAGCTTAATATAAGACTCATAATACATTAATTAAATCATTTAGACTTATTTAATTAGCGTAATCATTTCATTATTTGCATCATAACCTAGCTAGCATAATTTAGACACTTGGCTTAGGGTTTTCACATGTCATACTTAGATACCTAGTTTAGGGTTTTCAGTGACCTAGATTTAGGACTAGTTAGTAGGGTACAAACAAACTTTGGTCAAACAAAAAGAGACCGGCCTTAGGGTCGGGCAGACTGCGTGCCTAATACCTTCCCAGTCTGTCACTTGACACTTGTCTAGAATCTTGGTGCAAACTAGCCTTATCCATCAGAGTCATTAGTCTCTCTCCCTTGATTGGGGGAGACATTTATGGGTCTTAGACCCTTTCTAGGTGGCGACTCCCTTTTACCCATAGCGTGTGTCCCCCCTTTGGCATTTGATGACCGGGGGATACTATCTCATCTCATTAGGGTCGAACTCTAGCGTGTGTACACGCGCTACGCGCCACATCGTGATCCCGGGCGGAGGTCCATGATACCCATGGTGGCGACTCCACTGGGGACGTCAGACTCTTGATTGACCATTGTTTGTATAGCTTTGTTTGTACCTTATTGTTTGTATATTGACATGTTATTTTTCACTCTTCATCAGTTGCATACACTTCTTGCATTGAGCACAGCATGCCTTACCCTTATTCACCCCTATGGTGTAGCTGCTAGGGTCCCTTACATATGTTTGGTCCGCCTCCAGTTACATCACACCCCTTGATACCGTACCATTTAGGTCTGGAATACGGAACTTATCGACGAGGGTGTTATCTTGCTTGCTTGAGGGAGATCACACACATTTAGGTGTGCCCAAAGAGACGCTATTGGTTAACACTCTGAGTTCGTTATGCTTGAGCTATTCCCCTATTGGTATATCAAAGGGACCACGTGCCTCTGATTCATTCCGTGTATACGGGTGATAGGTATATCAGTCTTGTCAAGGTAGCCTTTCCGGTCCTAAACCTAGCCAACATGCATCATATACTTGGACATAGAACCAATGACTAGGATCAACACAACTAATGTAATATTGTTTGCGGTTCATGTTGGAACCCCTTGTAGTCATTTTTTACCCGTCTCAATCTACCATCCACCAACGGAAGGATTGGATTTATCATTAACATTAAAGGTGCTAGTGTTTATAACTACACCAGTTGTTGATTCTTACAACTGCACCGTATGATTGGTACCGTGGCTATATGCTAACACCACCAGTCTGATGTGGTATAGGTCTCAACCTGGTAAATGTTTCACACATGCTATCTCGATGTTAACGGTGGACCCAAATTCGTCCACCACGGTTTTTGGTGATTGATTTAGTGTAGAGTCGCCTACATAAGTGTTCTTACAGGAACCACCTTTGCTTGATCCATCACTTGAGAGTCTCTTCAACTTAGGCACACTTCTTTAAGTATGCCGCTAAGTTGATGCCACTCTCATTTGAGCTAACTCTTGTTTGGTCTGCTCGTCCTTGTTTGCGTATGTTTGGCTAGTCTTGTGTTCAAGTAGGAGAGTGTTGTATATTGCCATCTCACCGTCTATATTTGTCCTTTTTCGGTACCAGTCAGTGCCACCAACATCTTACCCCAATCAGCCTTTCTCGTTCATCCCACATAGTTGGGATTGTCCTAGAAACCTCTCGGGACCATCATTCAGTGGTTCTCGATGGCAGGCATTCCTCCACAACCACCTTTGGATAACATGGATGGTTGAATGGCCAGGCTAGAGGAAATGATGGCCAACCTCACAGAGGTGGTACGCACACATATGGTCACTCCAAGGGAGGAGGTCCCGGATCAACGAAGTCGCCCTCAAACTCCTAGGTTTGTTCCCCAATCTCCCTACCCAGCCGAGGATGAGTATGACTTCTATGCCAACGCTCCTGCCGCCAGGGCAGTTGAGGATCAAGAGAAAAAGGAATTGAAAGATCAGGTCAACCGTTTGGAGCACATTATAAGGAATATGAAAGGGGCAGAAGATCAAATTTTTGATACTGAGGGGCTATGCTTTTTTCCCCAAGCAATCTTGCCAGAAAGGTTCAAGTGGACATCTGACAAGTTTGATGGAACTGGGGATCCCCGTACCCACTTGAAGTCTTTCATTGGACAGTTGAGGATAAAGAGGTTCACAGATGAAATGTTGGGGCAAGCTTTTCAATTCTCTCTAACCGGTGCGGCTCACCAGTGGCTTATGTCTTTAGACAAGGCATCCTCTCGCACTTGGGAGGACATTATGAGAGCTTTCACCAAACAGTATGGCTACAATACTGAAGTGGAATTAACAAGAAGAGAATTGGAAACGACAAGGCAAATGCCGAATGAAGGGTTCACTGGGTATTTGAGGCGTTTCCGTGACAAAGCATCCATGATGAGGGATCGACCAAGTGAGCGAGATCAGATTGCCATGATCATGAGGTCAGTGTGTGGTCCCTACAAGGATGTGTTGTTTGGCCAGGCAATATTGACATTTGATGGACTCAGAATGGCAGCCCAGTAGGTCGAGGATGCCCTCGCCCAAGAAGAGCTCCCCAAGTACAGCAAACTTGCTAAGGAGGCTAGTAGCAGCAGAAAACCTCCTACCCAACAGAGGAATTCGGGGTCTAATGCCACGATGGCGATTCTTCCCACAACGCCGGCCTTGCCTACTCCGGCAACGCCATTTGTGATTGAGCAAGATGCAACCCCTGCTCCCCGTCATCCTCGAAGGCAGTTCATTGACTTGGGAACTTCTTTGAGTTCAGTTTTGAATCGTTTGCTTCAAGCCGGTCTTATAGTCAAGCCAGAGCCTTGACCCTTACCTGAGCGGAAACCTGATTGGTTCAATCCAAACCTGTTTTGTGACTACCATTCTCAGCAAGGTCACGCAACAGATAGATGTTACAAGTTGCAGGAGGCAATCCAAGATCTGCTTGATGCAAAGAAGTTTGAAATCCGGGTCAAACGACCCAATGTTGCCACAAATCCCCTTCCTCAGCATCGAACAGTTAACACCTTGCAGGAAGATTTAGGAAATTTTGACCCGACTTCCCTTATCATTTTTCTATCAGTGAAGAGTAGCCAAGCAAAGGCGACCAACTTTGGAGATCTTAGTGGATTTACTTTCCCCCTTCTGGCTGATGTTGTCACTTCTAGTTTAAAAGAGCCTGTATAGTCAGAGTTGAAGGAAGATGAGATCAATGGCTGTATGATGAATCTGATTTTGAGACTTACACACCAAATCTTGGTTTGGAACTAAATGCAGTCAAACATGAAGCTAATGAGGATTATGATATCATTATCCCTGGGGAAGGGTTGCAGGCAAAGCAAAGGTTTTCAGAGTCTAACGACGAGTAGAGTTCTACATTCCAGGTGAGATAATAGCAGAAACTCGAAGTGGGAAGAACTATAAGGCAGCAGGACTCACAGAACCACCAGCAAGGCCAAAAGATCAGGGACTGAACAATAAGTTGATTGAACCGGAGAATCAAGTATTGAGACAGTTGCAGAAGACCCAAGCAAATATATCTATTTGGGGCTTGCTCATGGCCTCTCCTACCCACAGGGAAGCAGTGTTGAAATCTCTGGCAAGCATCCAAGTTCCAATTGGGACCGATTCGGCACAACTAGCGAGACTAGTAGGAGCCGCGTACGTAGTGAACTCATTGATGTTTGCAGATGCTGATCTCCCTCTTAAAGGTTCGAACCACACAAGGCTTTACACATAACCATTGATTGTAGAGGATGTCGAATTCCCCAAGTATTGGTAGACAATGGGTCGGCGTTGAATGTTTTCCCTCTCAGACCTTTAAACATTTGGGATTTGATGAAGCCGAGATGAAGCCATCTAGTTAATGTGTTCGAGCTTATGACAACACCAGGAGGAGCGTGTTGGGAATTTTCACTGTGGTGATAGTAGTTGGACCGGCAGAATTCAAGGTAGACTTCCAAGTTATCGATATTCCTGCATCTTTCAATATGATTTTAGGCCGTCCATGGTTACACAAGGCTGGGGCAGTTTCCTCTTCCCTTGACCAAAAGATAAAATTTTTGTTCAAAGGGCAGGTGATCACTGTCTTGGCAGATCCTGACTTGGTCAGCATGATGGCATCTGTTGATGTGGGGGAAAATAACAATGGTGAGACATCTGAAGTTCGTTTGGGAGGTTTTGAGTTGGGCAGTGTCAATGCAAGCTTGGGGCCTAGTTCACCATGAGAGAGATTTGCTTTGACAGAGTTTAACATCACCAACCCCGAAGTAACCAACATGCTTCTTAAAATGAAGTATTTTCCAGGCATGGGCCTAGGGGTGCGACAACAGGGTGACCTAGATATTTTATCTCTGAATGTGAACACAACGCTTTGGCCTTGGTTATGTTATGACAGAGGAGGACCAACAAAAGATAGCAGCCAAGAAGCAAAAATATGACAGAAATTTCAAGAGATATGAAGGGTTGAAATACAAGAATGAGGGGAAGAATTTGATCCATATGCTTAGCAACGGGGAAAGTTCTGAAGGAAAGGCAACAGAGGCAGGTTATCAGCAGAACAAGACCATCAAGGCTGGGCTAGTCAAGGTTTCGAAGTGGAACAACATGGAAGATGGATCTAAGACCGTCAATGTGACTCCCTATTTCAAAACGCTGAATGGTTATTTCGTCAAAGAAGGGCAGGATTTCTTCTATTGCGGATTCCCAGAACCATGGTTAGATGTGTTTTCAGGGGAGAGGCTACCAGGCTTTGAGATCTTCTTTGATTGCGCGATTAATTGGGCAGAGTTAGAACATTACTCACTGAAGCAGTTTGAATAGGTCCAACAGGGACACACGGAGGAAGACCTAGATGTTAGCGGTCTCTTCGATGAGGAGATTATGATGATTGGTGGGACCAATGGATCTAAGACACCTTCACCCCACTTGTTGATTCATCGTGTTGAGGGTGTCATTCCTAACTGGAGCTGTTTGATTGAGTTTGTTTACCCTGAGGAGCCAAAATTTGTACCTGAAGAGTCGGCCATGTCTGGGCCTAAGTCCTTTAAGTTTGTAGGCAGTCCACTAGTTGTTTCTCCTTTTGTTTCTCTCCATGTCGGAGAAGGTATTTCCACTTATTCAGTGTCGGTTCCGGTCGAAGCTAAGTCTGATGTAATTGTCCCAGTTATTAATGAAATGAATTCTTTCGAGTATATTGCTTCTTCCTCTTCTTTATCCCCTCCATCTCCTAATGATGAATGTTGCGATGACCTATCGCATAAATTTCTCAAATCATTAAAAGCTTTAAAGGAAAAGACGGCCAAACCTGTCTGTGAGGATTTTAGGCTGATAAATTTGGGGTTAGAACATGATCCCCGGGAGGTTAGACTTGGCATGTCCCTTGATGAGCAAGAGACAACCTAATTAATCGAGCTCTTCAAAGAATTTGAGGTGGTGTTTGCTTGGTCATACGCCGATATACCCGGTATTGATGCCAGCATAGTTCAACATGATCTCCTCTTTTCTCTGATGCAAAGCCGTTCCAACAAAAGATTCGGCGCATGCGTCCGGTTTGGATTTGATGGTAAAAGAGGAGATTGCCAAGCAACTCAGTGTAGGGTTCATTGAGGTGACGAGGTATACTGAATGGTTGGCAAATGTCGTAGTTGTACCAAAGAAGGATGGTCGGATTAGGGTATGTGTGGATTATAGGGACATTAATAGAGCGAGCCCCAAAGATAATTTTCCCTTACCACACATCGATCTTTTAGTGGATAATACTGCGGGGCATGCGCTTCTATCATTCATTGATGGGTTTTCAGGTTACAATCAGATCCAAATGAATCCCAAAGATAAAGACAAGACGTCTTTCACTACGGATTGGGGCACTTATAAATACAGGGTGATGCCTTTTGGTTTGAAGAATGCCGGTGCTACCTACCAAAGGGCCGCCACCACTATCTTGCATGATTTGATACACAAAGAGGTGGAGGTGTATGTACATGACATGATTGTCAAGTCGATTAATCGAGAAGGGCACTTTAAGGCTTTGAGGGTTTTCTTTGAGAGGATCAAGGAGTTCAAACTGAGACTGAACCCACAAAAATGTGTATTTGGGGTGACAGGTGGTTTGCTTTTGGGGTTCATGGTAAGTGAGAGAGGCATTGAGATTGACCCATCCAAAATCAAAGCGATAACAGAAATGTCACCTCCTCAAACGGAGAAGGAAATTCGAGGGTTTTTAGGAAGGATCCAATACATTAGTCGGTTCATTTCTCAATTGACAGCCATATGTGAACCGATCTTCAAATTACTGAAAAAGGATCAACCTAAGAGGTGGAATCCTCAATGCCAATTGGCTTTTGATCGCATCAAGAGCTACTTGGTAAACCCACCAATCCTCATTCCCCCTACTCCAGGAAGGCCATTGTTGTTGTATCTCTCTGTATTAGAAACCTCCATGGGATCGATGGTGGCTCAACATGGTCTAGATGGGCATACAGAGCAAGTGATTTATTACTTTAGTAAGAAGTTCACAGACTGTGAGACAAGGTACACAACCCTGGAGAAGACTTGTGCAGCTTTGGTTTGGGCAACAAGGAGGTTGAGACATTACATGTTGACCTGTTCAGTCTTTTTGGTATCCAGAATGGATCCCATCAAGTGTCTTTTTGAGAAACCCGCATTGACAGGCAGATTAGCACGTTGGTTATTGCTCTTAGCGGAGTTTGACATTGTGTATGTCACCTATAAGTCCATCAAGGGTAGTGTCATCGCTGAACATCTATCCGCACATCCAGTTGTTGATACGAGGCCTTTGAATGACATATTTCCAGATGATGTAGTTTCTGTTGAGGTTGAAAATGTGGTTGGCATTTGGCAAATGTTCTTTGATGGAGCCGCCAATCATAAAGGTTGCGGAGCCGGAGTTCTACTTATAACTCTTGAAGGGTTGAACATGCCCATGGCATATAGGTTGGACTTTGAGTGCACTAACAACATGGCCGAGTATGAAGCTTGCCTCATGGGATTGAAAGCAGCCATCTCTATTGGGGTCAAAAGATTGGAAGTATACGGAGATTCGTCGATTGTCATATGCCAAGTCCAAGGTAAGTGGAAAACAAAGGAGGAAAAGTTAAAACCATACCAAGGGTGTGTAGAGTCTCTAATGAAGCAGTTCACAGAAATTAATTTTGACTATTTCCAGAGGGACAATAACAGGTTTGCCGATGCTTTGGCTACTCTCGCATCGATGGTAGATTTTGGTCCGGGTGAGCAAATACAACCATTCATTATAGATCGGAGAGATCATCCTTCACATCAAGGCTTCGTCAACGCCCTGACTGTAGATGGTAGG